>NC_028360.1:5405972-5415663 GCF_000741045.1 Vigna radiata var. radiata
TGTTAGAAAGTGGGTTTTAAGCCTAACTCAACCCCACAAAACCGGCTTGTAGGGTGAGGTTTGCACCCACTTATATACACTTAAATGGCCTCATCTCTAGTCGATGTGGGACTTCCACACCCAAGAAAACTGCTACTCCTTGCATGGCTTCCCTTCAAAAATAGCTAATATCTCTAAGGTTGACACTCCCACTTCCAACTCCAAGTTCACTGAGGAAGAGTATCAAAAGTATCTGCAATTAAAGTCGGCCCTAATGGTGACATTGATAGGCTCAAAGCTCGGCTGGTTGCAAAAGGGTACACTCAGGTTTATGGTCTTGATTATTGTGATACCTTTTCTCCCGTGGCCAAGATGACTACCATTCGCTTGTTCTTCGCCATGGCAGCCATTCGTCATTGGCCACTTCATCAGTTGGATATCAAAAATGCCTTTCTCCATGGTGATCTTGAGGAAGACGTTTATATGGAGCAACCTCCTGGGTTTGTTGCTCAGGGGGAGTCTGGTATGGTTTGTAAATTGAACCGATCTCTATATGGGCTCAAGCAATCTCCACGTGCTTGGTTTGGAAAGTTCAGCTCCATTGTTCAAAAATTTGGGTTAAAACGCAGTGAAGCAGATCATTCAGTCTTTTATTATCATTCATCCCTCGGGAAATGTGTTTACTTGATAGTATATGTTGATGATATAGTTATTACAGGAAATGATACTGCTGGAATATCTCAATTGAAGGAGTACTTGTGTAGACATTTCCAAACCAAGGATCTTGGGAGCCTCAGATACTTCCTAGGTATTGAAGTAGCTCAATCAAAAGATGGAGTCGTAATCTCCCAAAGGAAGTATGCTCTGGATATTTTACAAGAAACAAGCATGATTGATTGTAGACCGATTGATAGTCCTATGGATCCAAATCAAAAATTAACAGCAGAAGAAAGTGAGTTATTCTCTGACCCGGAGAGATATAGGAGACTAGTGGGAAAACTAATCTATCTCACTATTACAAGGCCGGATCTATCTTTTGCAGTTGGAGTGGTTAGTCAATTCATGCAAGCTCCGTGTGTTGGTCATTGGAATGCTATCATTCGCATTCTAAGGTATGTGAAAAAGGCTCCCGGGCAAGGGCTGTTATATGAAGACAAAGGAAACCTTCAGGTATCAGGATATTGTGATGCTGATTGGGCAGGTTCTCCTATTGATAGACGGTCTACTACAGGATATTGTGTTTTCCTTGGAGGAAACATTATCTCATGGAAAAGTAAGAAACAAAATGTAGTGGCTCGATCAACAGCTGAAGCTGAATATAGGGCAATGGCTTCATTAACATGTGAGCTTATATGGGTGAGGCAGTTCCTTCAAGAGCTTAACTTCTGTGACATCCAAAGTATGAAAATGTATTGTGATAACCAAGCTGCTCTTCACATTGCATCAAATTCAGTGTTTCACGAGAGAATCAAACATATAGAAATTGATTGTCATTTTATTCGGGAAAAATTATTGTCAAAAGAAATATGTACTGAGTTTGTTGGATCAAATGACCAACTCGCACATGTATTGACTAAGTCATTGAGGGGACCTCGAATTGAGTTTATTTGTTCCAAGCTTGGAACATACAATCTGTATGCTCCAGCTTGAGGGGGAGTGTTAGAATCATTACATATAGCTATCATCATTAGACTAGTCTGCAGAGTTATTAATTAGCTGTACCTAGTTCTGTACCTAGTAGCTTAGTGCAGACTCTTGGTATTACATGTAATCTTGTGTTTTTCATTATAAATAGAAGATAATGAGAGGGATCTTCGAAGCCCTCTAAAATATTTCTTATCACTCTTAAATCTTAAGTCATACATACATACATACATACATATATATATATATATATATATATATATATATGCAAGGTACAGTGGAAATGTTCACGTGAATTAAAACCAATAAGAAATTGGTGAACAATTTGGATAGAAATTAAACTGTGATTTTGAAATGATTTTAGTATTTTGTTGGCAATTGTGGCTTTTAATTTCTATGTATAGACATGAAATTGCAACCTTTGTTCTAAAAAGATTACCGGTTTTTGCCAATTCAAGGAATAGGTTTATTTTCTTTTTGATAAAAAACTTTTCATTGAGGTTGGTTAGTTGTTTTATTTTTTACATATTACATGAAATTTGCTGAAAATGGGTTGTGACATTTCTTTTCATAATATTATTTTAGTTAACCTATATCCAAGAGAATTAGATAAATAAATTTTTACGTTGTTCTATTGTTAGACTGGAGGTGCTTTTAGATAATTTTGGTGGAGCTCTACCCATTGATAGTGTAGTATTTGTTGTTAGTGAATGCGTTGATGTATGTGATATTATGTTGGGATTGGTTAAATTATGAATGTGTGTGACTCAGTGATAGGTTGTGCACTTTGTCAGTCTTTAATGGTGAGTTTAAGTGTTCACCCAGCTGTAAGACTCTTGAAAAGCGATCTTTGCTCCTAAGACTCTTCGGGAGTAAAGTAACTTTGTGTAACTTTACTGGAGGTGAACTTCATCAAGACTCTTGAGGAGAGAGATGTGAAGCACCACGTGTGTACTTTCTCGAGAAAGCTCTCAGGAGAGTGATGGAAAGTGACACTCGTATACTACAACAGGGAAGCACTCAAAGAGAGTAAAAGGGAAGTGGCACTTGTATACTTTGTCGAGGAAGCAAGAAAGGTAGTTGCTCTAGTGGTGAGCGGCTATTGAGAAGCTTTGTGCAAAAGTTACAAACAGGCTTCTAACACTAAGATCACTAGTGGTTGTACTAATGGTTATGGTGACATGTTTTGAACCTTTGATGACATGTTTAAATTGTTGTATAAGACAATAGGCTTTGTGATAACATCCTAGATATATCTTTTCATATTATCTCCTCTTCCCTCTCATACGTGGTATTTAATGTATCTAAAGTTGTTCTAAATATGAGATTTTAAAATGGAGGACATTTACATGGAGCAATTTGTTGTATAGGGAGAGTCTAGTTTAGCATGTAAATTATGTCAATCTCTCAATGGCTTGAAGCAATCACCCAAAGCTTAGATAAATTCAGTCAGATTGTGCAAACTCTTGCATTGAAATAGAGCAAGGCAAATCATTTAGTGTTTTAGTCATACTTCTCTTGGGAAGTTTGTGTATCTTGAGGTCTATATTAATGATAATGTCATTACAAGAAATTATATCCCGAGAATTGCTCAATGAAAAAGGAATTTCTTCATCCACTTTAAGACCTAGTATTGAAGTGGTGGTGCAATCAAAGGAAGGTGTCATCATTTCACAAAGAAAAATTGCTCTTGACATTTTGATGGAGACAGACACGATAAATTACACCATTCTCTTACAGATTTGTAGGAAATTAACCATTACATAATCTATAAAAATTAGGATCATTGATTCCTAAATATTAGATGTTTCTATTATAATTGATTCTATAAAATAGTATAAATACATAGAAGTGGAACTTATGGTGGATATCGTGGCCAATACCCTCGTTCTAATTTTTGTCAACAATATGGTAAAGGCACGACAACAACAGAAGACAGATAATATTTCTCAGGTCAATTCTCCAAAACCACTAGATGAGGTTTCAATAATCGTTGATTCCTATAACGAGTTTCTCCAATACAAGACAACCATGCAGCTTACACAACCTATCGCCATTGTTGCTCAATTTGGTAATCATGTAGCCTGTATTTCTCAATCATCCAACCTTGGACCTTGAATTCTTGACTCTAGTGCCTCTAACCACATCTTTGGTAACGAAGTCCCATTTCTCCCGACTGACTTACTTGGATTCTTTACCCTCTATTACCACGGCAAATGGATCTCAAATAAAAGTTTATGGCATTGGTCAAACACGACCTTCTATTCTTACCCTAGATTTTGTGCTGTATATTCTCGGGTGTCCTTTTAATTTAATCTCCATAAGCACAATCACTAAATTAATATGTTCTTTTTGCTAATAATTTTGTTCATGTTCAGGATCGGCATACCAAAGAAACGATTGGAGCAGGACAAATTTATAAATGCTCCTTGCAATAGCCATTGGGATGTTGTAACATGTATTCTTCGATACATAAAAAATGCTCTAAGACAAGGATTATTGTATGAAGACAAAGGCAGTACTAAGATCATTTGTTACTCTGATGCAGATTGGGCAACATCACCATTAGATAGAAGATCCACTTCTAGGTATTGTGTTCTTATCGAAGAAAACCATATCTCATGGATAAGCAAGAAGAAAAATATAGTTGTCAAATCTAGTGCAAAAGCATAACATAATCCTATGGCAACAACCACTTGTGAGATTATGTGGCTTAGGCAACTACTACTACAGCTAAAAATATGGAACATCCATGAAACATAACTTATTTGTGACAATCAAGCAACACTTCCCATTGTATCAAACCCGATCTTCCATGAAAGAACTAAACACATTGAAATTGATTGAAATTGATTGTCACTTTTTTAGAGAAAAGGTGCTCTCTCGAGAAATTGCTACTAATTTTGTCAATGCTAACAATCAGTTGGTTGACATATTCACCAAGTCCCTTAGAGGCCATCGGAGTGAGTACAATTGTAACAAGTTTGGTGCATATGACAAATATGTTCCAGCTTAAGAGGAAGTGTTAAAATTTAATCAGTTGTTACATATTTGTACAAAATTAATTGTTACATAATCTAGGAAATTAGGATGATTGATTCCTAATTATTAGGTGTTGTTATTGTAATTGATTCTGTAAAGTAGTATAAATATATATTGTGTGGTTTGTATTAGACACACAATACATTCAGAACATATAGAATTCTATAATACCAAAGTGAATTTTTCTCAAGCCCAAAGACATATGGAAGGTTGTGGAGAAAACTCAATTATCTCACTATTACAAGCCATAATCTTTCTTATCCAATGGGTGTTGTGAGTCAATTTATGCAGAACCCTCACATTGATCACTATACTATTGTGTTTCACATTCTCAAACATGTAAGTGAACCCAAGACAAGGATTATTGTATGAAAACAAGGGAAAAAGTCTAAGGGTATTTTGTGATACAAATTGAGCATTCATAGGAGGAAACCTTATATCTTTAAACAAATAAGAAATGAAGTATTTTTGCCCGATATAATGCAGTATGGACCTAGCTACTTGTGAACTTGGATGGATTAAATAGCTCCTTTAAGAGTTGAAATGTTGTGAAAATAAACAGAAGATGCTGTAGAGTGACAATTAGGGAGCTCTTCATATTGTCTGCAACTTGGTGTATCATGAGATTTTAAACATATAGAGATTGATTATCATTTTGTTAGAGAGAAATTATTATCCAAGAATCTTATTATTCAGTTTGTGTTAGGTATTGGGGTAACAATTCCTAACTATCTCACACACTCAAACAACCACACAGAACAGAGTAGAATGAGAAGAAAAGAATTGTATTCACATCAAGAATCAAGAATACAGTGTACAGAGGAGCTTAACCTCCTTCACCAGGTTCAATGACCGGTCAACTATCACACAAGTTCTAACTAACTATAACCGCAACACTCAAAGGTAGGCCCTCTCCCTTCCCCACTTAACTGTTTAGCAGTTAAGTGTTCTGTTTTCCCCATTCTCCTCTCATATACCCGCCATGTCCTAACAGTTTGTCAACTCTAATAAATAATCCGTAAACACTCAATTAAATCTCTAGAAGAACCTAGGATTCAATTTATATTTCAAGCTTGATGCATATGATCTTTCTATGCTCAGCTTGAGGGGGAGTTTTGAAATATAACGTTATTTTGTCATTATTATTTACTGTTATTTCTTTTGTTTGTACCCAACTTTAGGGTTAGGGCTTAAGGTAAGAGCCTCAAATCATTTTGTAACATAAATATAAATATATATGCAATATATATATATATATATATATATATATGTGTGTGTGTGTGTGTGTGTGTAAATATACACACAAACACACATCAATGAAAGGTAAAACAGTGCCTAGTGACCAGTTTGAAAACATTCCAAGTCTTTGAGAGAGCCTAGAATTCAGTTTATATGTCCCAAGTTTGATACATACAACTTTTATGCTCTAGCCCGAAGGGAAATGTTCAAATTGGATCATTATTTTATTGTACAGCTTTCAAAAAACTGCTTTTTTGATCTATGTACTTATCCTAAGGATCGAGTGTTATAGGCTATAGCTATTCCTTGTATTGTACTCTTCTCTTTTTCTATATATATGAAAAGCATCAGCAGAGCCAATAACTCTGATTTTTTATGACCTCTAAATACAACAATATCAATCATAATCCTAAGAAACAAATCATAGGATAAGGAAATATATAACCAATACTAAGGGTTAATGAGGAAATAGAGAAAAACAAGCCTAATGGATAATACAAAATAGTCTAAAATATGATAAAATAATATTAGATACATTCAAACCTTCTTATAATCTGTTTATAAAATTCTGATGTTGCTTTGTTCTTCAAGTGGAAACAGAATTTGAAACCAACAAAAGGTTGTCAGTTAAGTTATAACCAACTATAACAGATGGTAGAGGTACAGAAGTTTCTAAATGTACTGTCACATATCCAGAATACAGGCTATAATGACATACTGGAATATTTTAGTAAGGAGAAGATGTACTTGTATTTTATAATGATGCTTCTTTTTTTTCCAAAGTATAACATGTCATTTTGAAACGACAAATAAGTCAATTTTGACTCTCAATCCAGATCTGTTGTCATATTGCTTATATGTTATTATAGTTTGACTTGTATTCACACATACAGTGTCATCCCAATATCCAATAGTTTGAGTATCATCTGCCAATGGGTACATGTATCCATGTTTTTTTCTGTTGCTGCAGTCTTCATTGCCACAGCTTTTTGCTTAGTTCTACTTCCAACTTCATCTAGTAGTACAAAATAACAGCCTGTGTTTAGAAATTAGCATTTATTTCACAAGCACCAGCCTCAGTTTAAGAAGCTCAGACTCCTGTTTCACAGTTACACATTGCTGCATCCTGTGTTTCAAAGAGTTATTTGAGTCTTCACGATGTGTCCATTGTAAATTTTAAGATATAATCAGCTCAGTAACCCCAGTATCCAGTGTGGATTGATCACTATGGTTGTAGCGCGATTTGAGAGTAAACCAGCAAATAGAAGACATGTTCAAGAAAATATCATAAATCGCTTGATCTATTGAATAGCACAAGTCAATCAGTCAAGCAAATATCATAAATAACTTGGAACAAGATGTCTAGTAATCAGGAGTTCATTGAACAAAATCCTGGAAACAGCCTCTCCTCTAACAGGGTTAGGAATATGTAGTGAGAGGGATGGCAAACAACCATGAACCCCCAACCCAAACCTAGCCTGACTTTGACTAGGAATACCCACTTTGCCAACCTGCCTTGATACCTGTTCTATATGTGATTTTTACAACACAGCATACTATATTATATATATATATATATATATATATGATCTTATGGTCATAACTTTTAAACTTCTAAAAATAAACACTAACTATTTTAGTAGTTAAATCATTTTTAAATATAAAATAATTAAATAACAAACTTAAATTAGTACATTTAACTAAAAATATAATATAATTATTAACTTCTATTTTAAATTATTTTTAACTAATACTTTTTTGGTATTGTTTGAATTAAAATATAAATAACATTAATATAATTCATCTTGAATGTATGTGTAAATAAAATGGTCAAAAATTGTGAACAGTTCCCAACGGATTTACCCTGTCTGGAGAAAATCCAACGGAGACAGAGATAGAGATGATTACTAAACTTTTAGGTCCGTCTCCTCTAAACATGAACACCTCCTACCCTGCCTCACCTTGCCTTATGTGAGGACAGGGACAGGTGAGCTAAGCCCATCCTAGACCCAACCCTTTTATGAGGAGAGGGTCTAGTAGTGCGTACATCAACCCTACTCAAATCCCACTAAGTGAGAGCCTCATGCCATAGCACACTCTTCATAGAATATCAAATTCACTTGCTAATTTAGATGGCTTTAAAAACATCAAAATACAGAATTCACTGGAGCAAATGATGAATAACACCGACAAAAACAATGTGAAGCTGTCACTCGCTTATTACCCCAAATAAGCAAATAAATTGCTATGAATACTTGGCTATTGATAGAAAGGCAAAGGGGGGAAGAGAAATTGCACAAGATCACGGAACATCCACCAAACATAAAACCTAAAATATAACCATGGAATGTGAAAAGAGCATAGAAGCAAAGCTTCCCTACGTCAGGGTATTGTTGTGTGTCAAATTTGTCAGCTAATGCAGAAAACCTTCAGTTAGTAGCTATATATATCTATATTATGTAATAGATTTATATAATAAAAGTTGGTTATTGTTGTAAGCTTGCTTTGTACACCAATACAGCTAGTATATAAACTGAATGCATGATCACATGATGCAGAATCATCCTTAAAGAATAGAAAGAGTTTATCTTTCTTCATATTATCTAGAATTCTACTACCTTGTCACTCGGCATGGAAACTGTAATCAATAACTTTGCTTTCAACTTTTCTAAGAAAAGTTTGGAATTTTTCAAAATTTTACACTAGCACCATGCAAATCTATATAACTGTCAATTTACTGATTCTTGCACACCCCCAGATAATATTCAGGATGATGCATCACAGTTTCAAAAATGCACCCAAAATCTGACCCAGACAACATTAATACAAAAAGCCCTCAATACTTCTAAATTTAGAATGGAAATGGTTCTTAAAAGAGATTAGAATAATAATATCTAAAACAGAATTAAACAAAAATACAAAACTCCTTCGAAAGACAAGGTTAACTTCTCCAAATGACTCTAATAGTTTTATATATGTGGCTGAGGCATTTATGAATAGACTCTAACCTGCAAACCATACTGTTCAGCATGATATTTGTTATCCCCCTCGAGGCTTTCAACTTCAACATACTTATCAAAGGAAGCATAAACATCACGACAACCTTTGACGTCAAGCTGAAGGTCTAACATGCATATTTAAAACTAAATTAGAATTATACACCAAGAACTAAACACATTAATGGATTGAAAATGCCCAAGGAATTACCATAAAATGACTCTTTTCTAGTTGATTTGTAGTCTACATTAATGCATTCTATGTAATTCATATGGTGCCCTTCAAATAACTTTTGTATGGTTCCCTCAACAACNGTTCCCTGGAGACAAATAACATAAAATAACCATTAGATATGGTCCCTCATCAAGAAGAAAATTAACCAAAGTTATTGTCATACCTTCATTTTGTCTTCGAGTTTTTCACAGAGAACCCGATTTAGTTCTTGAACATCATGCTGCATGAAAGAATCATATGTATCCCAACCAAAAGACTTTGTCAGCTCCTTCGTCGCAACACTGGTGTCACTGTATTGAAGCTTGTAGAATAAACTTTGTAAAGCCAAAGGGATGCTACCAGAGGGCATATCATTTTCAGTTGTTGGCATATGGTACACAGCCTGAAATGTTATATTCACGAACCAACTTCTTATTGCTTTCCAACAGATAATTGAACTTCAGACAAACCAAAAATATGAAAAACTGTTCTAACCTTTCTAAAATAAGGAATATGGTACAAGGTTTGGAGTAGAGAATTCATATAACATGTAGCTCCTTGGTTCTTAAGCCCAACA
>NC_028360.1:5416443-5419532 GCF_000741045.1 Vigna radiata var. radiata
AACTAGCTGAATCTGCAACATCCAAATACATGGACAAATAGTCCACATTGTTTCCTTTTGGGAAAATAAGCACACGCCTGTTGAAAAAAAAAAAAAACCAAGTTTGAAAGTGATAATCACTGGAAACAAGTATACATGCAAGATCAAATTCAAGAAAATTGACAATTATTAACCAGTTTAGCAAATCTCAGAAAAATACCATTTATAGCCACCAACAACAAATATATCCGAATAGAGCTTCTTGGTATTCAGCCTCGAAAAGTTGTCAATTCTCCATGTGAATCTAGACGATGGAGGATCCTCAACAGGCTGACTCTCCACAGTATTGGCAGTTTCAGGTTGAGCTACAACTACCGATCACCAAAGACACAAAAAAGAAAAACAATCACCTATCAAATCTGGAATAAGCTGAAACCATAAATTAGCCCCCAAAGAAATAAAAAATTGTGACCCTAACCGAACCAGACCCTCCAATAGCAAACCAGGAATACAAGTAAAATGAAGTTACCTAATTAATTACATAATAAACAATTGAATCAAAACCGCACAACTTTCAAATACAAATCAATCAATGATTGGATGCAAATTATCTTCCGTTCTCAATCTTCGGCTGAAAAACTTTTCTTATTAAAAAAAACAAACAAAATCCCAAAGCATATACTCGCTAACGAATGTCCTTCACTTTAAAAAGGAAAAACTAACCCAACCTAAAATCCTTGTAAAAAATCACTCATTTCTCCCACACTCTCTCCAAGCAGGAAAGCATAACCCATTTTGCCGAATCTCCAAAACAATTCAATTAAATCACACAGAAGCTAACCACGCTGAAAAAACCCCCCAGCTACTTCACCCAAAATTAAAAACAAAAAAACTAAGCCCAGATCAAAGAAATCGCGAGAACATGAAACGAGAACTACCTTCCATAGGTTGGTGATTGTTCTCAGGCAAATCCGTGTGCGGCACGAGCACCTCCTCGTCCTCTTGCTGCTGCACAAAAACAAAAACCAAAACCAACCACGTCATCCAAGTTCGGATCCACCGTAACACCGAACCCCGACCGTAAAGGCAAAGCCCTAAAATCGAAACCCCAAACTGCACTACAAATCACGAAATTGTGCAAAACGCTCACTCGCTCAGATCAAAACAACGACAAAATAGAAAAAGAAAAACCGAAAGCGAAACCCGTCAGTGCACCACTCGGTAGTGGAGAAAACCAAATTGAATAACACGACTCGCCATGGGCGAAGAATCGCTTGAAGATAAGCACAACGGGCGAGTTAATATTGTGAATAAATAGGAGGGAAACTATGCGCACAGCAGAGACAGAGAGTGCGTGTGTGCGGTTAAGGTTAGGGAACGAAGGCGTACATCAATGGGTGCTGGCATCATCACGGTCATGGTGAATTGGAACCTGCGAGGGTTATCGTTAAAGAGAAAGAGAGAGAAAGAGTGGAGAGGGAGAAAGAGTAGTGTGTTTGAGAAAAGGAGATCAACACCGGAAGAGCTTGTTCCAGAGAAAAGAGAACGAAAGAGGTCTTTGGTCTTTATTTGGGGTTTGGACAAAACAGGGATTTCTCCTTTGGGACTGTGGATCTAGTTCTTAGAAACTCATGAATCTTAGGGTATAAATGAAATTTGCTTAGCTTTGGGGTCATACCTTCCATATAAAATAAACATGCTTTTTTTATTGAGTAAAGTATATTTTAACTAAAATTTTAAATATACAATATATAATAGTTTAAAATAAAGTCTAAGGTTAATATATATAAAATTTTATAAAGACAGAAAGCGTATTTTTTTTTGTAATGTTTCATTACTTACATAATCATTAGTCATTTATTAAAATACTTCTTTCAGGTATGATTAATTCAGGATAAAGTTGTATTGGTCCAATTAATGAGACATATATTATATCTTGTTACATTGTTAAGTAATATTTGCAACTACATTTTAGAATTATTGTTGTTCGTTTTTAAGCAAAATAGTACATTTTATTCCTTGTTGTTTGTTTATAAAAGTCATAGAATGAAATGTAATTACTGAGGGAAGAAAAAGAGACATAAACAGAAAATACCCTTTTTAGTTCTTTTGTTTGTCAAGAAAATAAGTAAAAAGGATATTTTTTTGTGACAGAGAAAAATCCGAAACATTAAATTTTCAAAGAGAAAAAAAAGCACTTTGTTGTGATTTATGTTTTCTTTTCCTTAAATAAACATTTGTAATGAAAAAAATATTATTTTGTTAAAATAATACAGTAGAAAATGATTTTTTTATCTAAAGTCAGTTTAATTAGTAAAAACAAGTTTTATCAAAATTTTTATTTTTTTCAATGTATTCTTTTTATTAGCAAAATAGATGGAGAGGGAAATTCTTTACTTTTATTTATTCAAATATTATCTTTTTCACATAAACAATTTTATCATTTTTCTTTATTTATTTCTCTTCTTCATTTTATAAATGTTCCAAATAAAATCAAATTAAAATATTTGATCAGTAAAATAATTTACATAATAAATCAAACTAGAAAAACTCATCTTAGAATAAAATATGTGGATTGAAAATTCTAATAAATTTCACACTGGAATTGATGCAAGGTTCTTATTACATATTTGACTTATTTTTTTTCAACTAATGAAAATTTTCATATTATATAAAATTTATTTTTTTCATTTGTATGTAGTGGTTGAAGTCGAGAAAAGATTATGAATGAGACGTTCTGTCTTGTGTTTTGCAAGAGAGAAACAAGAACATGGTGTTTTGCAAGAGAGAAACAAGAACATGGTGTTTTGCAAGAGAGAAACAAGAACATGGTGTTTTGCAAGAGAGAAACAAGAACATGACTCCTTCGTCGCAACACTGGTGTCACTGTATTGAAGTTTGTAGAATAAACTTTGTAAAGCCAAAAGGATGCTACCAGAGGGCATATCATTTTCAGTTGTTGACATATGGTACCCAGCCTCAAATGTTATATTCAGGAACCAACTTCTTATTGCTTTCCAACAGATAATTGAACTTCAGGCAAAACAAAAATATGATAAACTGTTCTAACCTTTCTAAAATAAGGAATATGGTACAAGGTTTGGAGTAGA
>NC_028360.1:5419987-5432835 GCF_000741045.1 Vigna radiata var. radiata
AACTAGCTGAATCTGCAACATCCAAATACATGGACAAATAGTCCACATTGTTTCCTTTTGGGAAAATAAGCACACGCCTGTTGAAAAAAAAAAAACAAAGTTTGAAAGTGATAATCACTGGAAACAAGTATACATGCCAGATCAAATTCAAGAAAATTGACAATTATTAACCAGTTTAGTAAATCTCAGAAAAATACCATTTATAGCCACCAACAACAAATATTTCCGATTAGAGCTTCTTGGTATTCAGCTTCGAAAAGTTGTCAATTCTCCATGTGAATCTAGACATGGAGGATCCTCAACAGGCTAACTCTCCACAGTATTGACAGTTTAAGGTTGAGCTACAACTAACGATCATCAAAGAAACAACAAAAAAAAAAGGAACAATCACCTATCAAATCTGGAATAACCTGAAACCATAAATTAGTCCCCAAAGAAATAAAAAAGTGTGACCCTACCCTCCAATAACAAACCAGGAATACAAGTAAAATGAAGTTACTTAATTAATTACATAATAAACAATTGAATCAAAACTGCACAACTTTCAAATACAAATCAATCAATGATTGGATGCAAATTATCTTCCGTTCTCAATCTTCGGCTGAAAAACATTTCTTATTAAAAAAACAATCAAAATCCCAAAGCATAGACTCGCTAATGAATGTCCTTCACTTTAAAAACTAAAAACTAGCCCAACCTAAAATCCTTAAAAACAAATTCACTCATCTCTCCCCCTCTCTCTCCAAGCAGGAATGCATAAACCATTTTCCCGAATCTCTAAAACAATTCAATTAAATCACACAGAAGCTAAGGACGCTGAAAAAAACCCCCAGCTACTTCACCCAAAACTGAAAACAAAAAAACTAAGCCCAGATCAAAGGAATAGCGAGAACACAAAATGAGAACTACCTTCCATAGGTTGGTGATTGTTCTCAGGCAAATCCGTGTGCACGAGCACCTCCTCGTCCTCTTGCTGCTGCACAAAAACAAAATCCAAAACCAACCAAGTCACCCAAGTTCGGATCCACCGCACACCAAACCTCCAACTGTAAAGGCAAAACCCTACAATCGAAACCGCAAAAAGCACTACAAATCGTGAAATAGCGCAAAACGCTCCCTCGCTCAGATCAAAACAAAGACAAAACATAAAAAGAAAAAAAAAAAACAAAACCCCGTCAGTGCACCACTCGGAAGTGGAGAAAGCAAAATTGAATAACATGACTCGCCGTTGGGCGAAGAACCGCTTGAAGATAAGCACAACACTGGAGTTAATATTGTGAATAAATAGGAGCGAAACGATGCGCGCTGAGAGAGAATGCTGTGCTGTGTGTGCGGTTAAGGTTAGGGAATGAAGGCTTACGTCAATGGGTACTGGCATCATCACGGTCATGAGGGTTATCGTTAAAGAGAGAGAGAATGGAGAGGGAGAAAGAGTAGAGTGTTTGAGAAGACGAGATCGAGATCAACACCGGAAGAGCTTGTTACAGAGAAAAGAGAACAAAAGAGGCCTTTGGTCTTTATTTGGGATTTGGACAAAACAGGAATTTCCCGTTTGGACTGTGGACCTAGTTCTTAGAAACTCATGAATCTTAGGGTATAAATGAAATTTGCTTAGCTTTGGGGTCATACCTTTCATATAAAATAAACATTCTTTTTTTTTTTATTGAGTAAAGTATATTTTAACTTAGTAAAATAGTTTAGAATAAAGTCTACTGTTAATATATATAAAATTTCATAAAGACAGAAAATGTTTTTTTTTTTTCTAATATTTCATTACATACATAATCATTAGTCATTTATTAAAAGACTTCCTTCAGGTATGTTTTAATTCAGGGTAAAGATGTATTGGTCCAATTAATGACATATGTATTATATCTTGTTACATTGTTAAGTGATATTTACAACTACATTTTAGAATTATTGTTGTTGATTTTTAAGCAAACTAGTACATTTTATTCCTGTGTTGTTTGTTTACAAATGTCATAGAATGAAACGTAAATATAGAGGAAAAAAAAAAGAGATAGACAGAAAATACTGTTTTTAGTTCTTTTGTTTGGTAAGAAAATACGTAAAAAGGATATTTTTTTGTGACATAGAGAAATACGAAACATTAAATTTTCAATGAGAAAAAAACGCAATTTGCTTTCTTTTCCTTAAATAAACATCTGTGATGAAAAAAATATATTATTTTGTTAAAATAATACAGTAGAAAATGATTTTTTATCTAAAGTCAGTTTAATTAGTAAAAAAAACTTTTTACCGAAATTTTAATTTTTTTAATGTATTCTCTTAAGGGTTAAATATGTTTTTAATACAGTATTTTAGGATGATTTTGGTTTTAGTCTCTGTTTTAAACTAAGGTACAATTTAGTCTTTGAACTCTACAAAACTCTAGTTTTAGTCCTTTTTACCAAAATTTTTTAACTTTATTTGTTGTTTCAAGCACGTTTCGTTACCTTAGTTTAAAAAAGAGAAACTAAAACCAAAATTACCCCAAAATATAACCACTAGAAACATATTTAACCCTTCTTTTAATAAGCAAAATAGATGGAGAGAGAAAAATTCTTTACTTTTATTTATTCAAATATTATAATTTTTACATACACAATTTTATCATTTTTCTTTATTTATTTCTCTTGTTCATTTTGTAAATGTTACAAATGAAATCAAATTAAAATATTTGATCATTAAACTAATTTACATAATAAATCTTATATAATTTTTTTTTTTTCATTTATATATAGCGTTAAAGAATTCCGACAAATTTCATATATAATTTAACTCTATTAACAAAATGAAACAAAATTAATAAATATATTTTTATCAAACTTAATAGTCATGTATAAAGTGATTAAACTGCTATTTGATTGTGTTGTTCTATAACGAGAAAATATAATGAATGAGAAGTCTTTCTTGTATTTTGCAAGAGAGAAAAAAACACAAAAAAGAACCAGAAACAGAGAATAAAAAAATTAGTAATATGATTTTTTACAAAAAGGAAAAAAAAAATAGGGTTTAAAATTGTTTGGGAGCATCCTTGCCTCACCCACCCTTTATTGCCACCCCAAATAACATTCGACTAACTTAAGGTTTTTAACATATAAGTATAATGTGTGTTTTAATTGTGTAAAATTGTTTGGATAAAGAGAAAGATGCTTAAAAATGAGAAGAAAGTTTGTGTGATGTGATTGATTTAATAGATTAAAAAATATTTTAATTGATAAAATTGTAATATTATAATTTAATTCTAAAATGTAATTTAAAATAAAATAATGCTAGTTTAAATCATGTAAAATAAAATGAGTTATTATTTAAAATAAAACATTTAATTTATGAAATTATTGTAAAATAAAATAGATTTTTATTATAAATAAACAACTTTTATTTTATTGTTTATTTTACATAATCATAAAATATATTTATAAATATTTAATCATTATATCTTATATTTTAATTTTAAAATATATATCATAAAGTGAATTTAAAATTTTAGTAATTAGATTTAACTTATTGAAGATTACTTTATCTTAAAATATTGTCAAGAATGTAGATCACGTTTAAAAGGTGAATGAATTATGATTTTCAATATTATTTTATTTATTGAAATTCACAGTTTCATTCTATTTATTTTTCTTGCAAAGGGTACACACATGAACAAACACAGTTATGATTTGATTAAAGGGATTTTTGTGACATGATGGAAACTTCAAACAATTTTAAGATATCTCAAATCTTAGTTTCTTTTCTTCCTAGTTTGAAAATTACAATTTCATGAAAGTTATTTGAAAGGATAATGATATTTAGACAACATTTTTTTTACAACATTTGAACATTGATTACATGTCAATATGTGATTGGTCAAAAATTACTCCATAATCAATAATAATAATCATAAACACTATTGAGGAGTAATTTTTGACCAATCACAGATTGACACGTAATCAATGTTCAAATATTGTCAAAAAAATAATGTCTAAATATCATTATCCTATTTGAAAAGTTATTTGAAATAATTGATATCTTTTTTCATAACGCATTCCTTTTCTTCTTACTCTACTTTATTTCATCATTAACTTCAGTGCATTTAATTTAACTCGAGTAATTGGAATGTCCTAATATAGTCTTTGACGTCACCGAACCACATGAGTAAAAGAAATAATATGTTTATTCTAACACCTTAGAAGTCTTAAGTTTAAACTAAATAATTTAATTTTGATTAGTAATGATAGAAATTTTAATTAACTAAAATATAGATAATCCTAAATTTACTAAACTTTTTAATAATTAGTTCAATTTTGTACTTACAAAGTTGAAGAGGTACTACCCTCGTTACAAATTTTACAAATTGTTTATTATATTTGTCTATTAATTCTTTTTGTCCTTAGTACTCGTCATTTATAAAAGGTTTAATACCTATTTTGATCTCTTCTTTGGAAGGGTTTGTTCAAAGTGGTTCCTCCTTTTTTCAAAAGTTCACTTAAGTTCTACCTTTTGCAAAAACTGTTCAAAGTGGTCCTTTTTGCTAACGACGTTAACTTTCTTAACGGCACAGCTGCCAGGTGGCTAATATCTGCTGAGGTGTAACGTTTTGGCAGTGTTGGCACTGTTGTGTGTTTTAAAAAAAATAATTAATTGTGACGTGGAATTTAATAAAATTAGGTTTAAATTAAAAATTGAATTTGGGTTTAATTGGGGTTAATTAAAATTAGGTTTAACAAAGACTTCCCCTATCATCTTTATCCCAATTGTTCTGATGGCTTAGCAGAGAACACTTAGAACCTTCTCCTCCATACATTAGAAACCATGGATCACACAGAACAGATTTATCATACGGTGACACTTTTAAAGAAGCAGTGTTCCAATCTTTGCAAACACAACGAAAACTGAGAAAGTCAATAAGCCCTAGACCATTTGCAATTTGCGAAAGCAGGTCACCAAGCAGATCTGACCAATTCCCAGTGCTATTGGGGTTGCTGTGTCTTTTCGGAAAGCTTGGTCTGGGATTTTAGGGTCTATTGACAGTGCCACTGTAGGAAATAAAAATCCCTGGATTGACGTTTCAGGTGGCTTGCCATCACTGGATTCTGCCCCTTCGGGTCCAGGGCATTCTTCAATTATTTCTCGAACTGCAGGTGCATGTTTAGAACAAGTTTGAGGTTGAGGATGTTGTGCATGTGATTCAATCGGATTTGTCTCTTTTTTCTTTTCTTCCCTCATTCTTTTTTTCTTTTGGACCTTCATTTGAGTTGACATGTCTATTGAGGGCTCTAATTCTTCTTTCCTGGAAAGATGTCTCAACCTCTTGCATTGATCTAATCTGTGACCATGCTTTTAAAGAAGCAGTGTTCCAATCTTTGCAAACACAACAAAAAACAAATACGTAGACTGAAGGAGATGAAACAATGGCAGTTTCATGATTCGAACAACAGAGGGGCGAAAACAGATTGAGGGTTTTCTTCCCCAATTTAGGGTTTCTGGTTCTAGTTTCACTTTAGGGTTCTTAGGATTCAGATTGGGGATTTTTCTCCATTTTAGATTTCCAGAAATAATTAAGGTTCTTAATGGGATTTTTAATTAATTACCCCCAATTAACCCCAAATTCAATTTTTAATTTAAACCTAATTTTATTAAATTCCACGTCACAATTAATTATTTTTTTTAAAACACACAACAGTGCCAGCACAGCCAAAACGTTACACCTCAGCAAATATTAGCCATCTGGTAGCTGTGCCGTTAAGAAAGTTAACGCCGTTAGCAAAAAGGACCACTTTGAACAGTTTTTGCAAAAGGTAGGACTTAAGTGAACTTTTGAAAAAAGGAGGGACCACTTTGAACAGTTTTTGCAAAAGGTAGGACTTAAGTGAACTTTTGAAAAAAGAAGGGACCACTTTGAACAAACCTTCCCAAAGGAGGGACCAAAATAGGTATTAAACCTTTATAAAATGAGTAGGTGAGGTGTTGTACGTTCAAAGGGGAGAAGGAAACTAGAGACCAAGCAAATCGCAACCTGGTTAGGGTTTAAGGTTCAATTTGTTACTAATAAGGAGCATTGGTAAATTTTGAAAATAATTGGTTTTGATGATGATACAAGAAGAAAGACTTGATGAAGTTGTCATAACTTAGCTTTAAAAGCACTTTGTAGAATATAAATGTATTAGAAAAGTCTTAAATATGTAAGTCTCGTATTTTTGGTGTTGTTACGTATTTAATTGATTATGTGGAGCAATAATCGATTATTCTGAGTTTTTCAGAAGAACCATGTTGCTTTGGAATAATCGATTATCACTCCAAATAATCGATTATCACAAGTCTGTTTTGAAAACTGCCTAAGTTATTTTGAAAAACCTGTAACGAACTTGAATAATCGATTATCACTTACAATAATCGATTATTATTGGCAGTTGGGACTTGACCTTTCATATTCAAACTAACTGGCTATATATTGGTCTTATGAGAACTTTAGAAGTAACGTTGTTGAACAGAAAGCTCTTGTAGAATACAGTTTGTCTGAGGAAGTTCTCAAAAGCTAGTTTTGTTCCCTTGCCTGGTCTCGTGAATAGGAGAGGCTCGCATTTTGTGTGTCGATAGTCGGAGCAGTTCTCTTCGAGTTGGCAAGGTGCTCTACCTAGTCTCGTGAACAGGAGAAGCTCGCGTTTCATGTGTCGAAAGTCGGAGTGGTTCTCTTCGAGTTGGCAAAGTGTTCATCTTCTGGTTCGTTCGTCGAAGGAAGGTTTAATCATTATATTTTATTCACTATTGTTGTAATTTGTGAAACTGATTTTTTAGTGAAACTGTTAATCANTTTTTATAGTGATTAACGACTGGACGTAGATTCTTTTGAATCGAACCAGTATAAAAATTACTTGTGTGATTTTTCTACTCCCTACACTCTTTTATTTTTATTTGCACATCAACTGTTCGATAAATTTTCTTTTAGAAAATTTATTTTTAAAACTGACCATCTTAACTTAAAAGTGACTGAACACGCTTTCCACTAAACTCTAAGTTTTTATTCCGCTGCGCTATTCTTTGGCTGATACCAAGCAACACAATTCAAAGTTTACAATTAATGGCTAGGAAGGATGAGAGAAACACTTTAAGAGTGAGTGGGTGTGAGGTAGAGGATGGACTAGAGAGGGAGAGCGAAACCTAAAACGCGACTAAGGAATTGCATTGTTGAGGAAAACTGAAATAGGTGTGGGGTACTAACCTTTCTTGCTTTGTAATTTTTGGATGAATGGTGTATGTAAAGCTATCTCTAGTTCTGTTTTTCCTAATTGAAGTCTCTAGTTTATGATGGTTGTAAATTTTGATATTGTTGATAGGGGAAGCACATGATTAGTTGAACCCACAATCTTTGTGATATATGTTTTTGATGATGACAACACATAGTTAATAAAAACACATGTTTATGTACTGCGTTATATGTGTTATATATGCTTATGCTGACTGTGAGAATTATACATGCATATTGTCGTGATATATTATTGCATACTACTGTGTTTGAAATGTGATTATATTTGTGTATGCATAATATGTGTTTTGTAATGGAAAAACTACATGCACCAAGCATATCTGTATGACTGAATCGATTACAATGGTGTATTAAGCAATTAAGGTCATCAGACAACTTAAGCTTTAAACTGTGGCAAAAACAACAAGTTTTAAATCGATTATGTTAGTGTTGAAATCGATTAAAACTCGTGTATTTGCATAAATATTTTTCAAGTGTGGTATGATGGATTTTGAGAAGAAAAGTTTTCAAAAATATACTAAGTGTTAAAACTTAATCGATTGCATGGATCATACATTCAATTAAGTTAGTTAAAGATTTGAAAATTGTTCCATTGCTTGACATAACTGTCTCAACAGTCATATTTTTAAATATGTTGACCAAACATTTTTTGCAAATCGATTACATTAATTGAGCATTCAATTATTTGCTTTGACTGCTATTGATCTGTTATAATTGTGAAATGTATTCGACTAGATTAATAACATAATCGATTAAAACACGTCTGATTTGACTTACACTACATATAGATGCATGATTTGAATTCTGTAAAAAAAATTGAGTTTAACACTTTCATATCTATTTCAGATTAAAGCTTTAAAGTTTTACAGAAGAGGAAAAGGCTCCAAGAAACAAGAATTATTGTGGTGATCAAGTCTTGAGGATTTCTTGAGAACCAAGGTTGATTCGTTCAAAAAGTTTGATCGTTCTGCACAACAGAAGGTGCTTACTGCGTGATCAGGAAAACCTTTGGCAAACGCTGAGTGTTGTTGGTTTCACTATGGTGTTTATAGGAAGAAGAATATGGTTCTTCACTTTGAGGGGGATCATCTCAAAGGGGTTGACTACGGGAGAGGATTGTTCTTGCTGCTAGTCTGTTTTATTTTGCCTATATTATATTAGTGAGTTAGAGATGTGATTTACATTTTGACATTGTAGTCGCTATAAAGCGCTTGGTGTAAAAACTCATATCTCTATAGTGCACTGGCTTCCAATCTCGGGTTGAGTGGAAGGACACTGGATGTAGGCAGCATTAGCCGAACTAGTATAAATCTCAGAGTTTGAATTTTCTTCTCCCTATCTCTCTACATTTAATCGATTACATAATATTAGTATTGAATACGCATATTGTTCCATTGCATACATTTTTACTTGCAATTCAAGAAAAGTTTAAAGACTTGCAGTTTTGCAAAAAAGATTTGAAAAACAATCGTTTTTATATAACACCAATTCACCCCCCTCCCCCTCTTCGTGTGAGAAATAGAGCAATTTTTTTTAATAATAAACATGAAAATAGTAATGATAATATGTTTCACTTGTTGTGTGCGATGTGATATATGAACTTTGTTGTGTGGCTACGAATCTGGTTTCATTATACGATTAAACTGTATCTACTGATTGGTGAAATGCTTACAATGGGGAATTATATTTAAAATACTTTTGATGTGCTATGTTGTAAGGCATGGGTAATAATTTATTAGAGTTAATATAGTCATTCATACTTTTTGGGTTAGATTGGATAATACATAGGGGTAAGGGACAAAGATTGGATGCCTGCTTGACACAAAAAATATTGGAATTAAATGGTTGTTTGTGTGCTAATAGGATAAAATGTAAGTTTAGGAGTTTTATTGATATTGTTTTAGGTATTAGGGTGGATTAAGTTATTTTGTGTGGTTATAATATGAAAGTGGAAGTATTTTAGACATATTTATGAATAGTTACATGAATACGAGAATCAACATTTTAGTAGTAAATTATAGATCAAGTGATACACTCAGTTTTGAATTCTAAATCTTAATCCATGTTTTAAAATGTTATGTTGCATTGTATGAGGAATATGAGATGACTAAAGGTCTATCTTGTGCCTGATATGTCCTTATGAAATGATAAATCTTGATGTTTATTGGACATTGTAAAAGAATTGAATAGAGAGGCTATAATTATTTAAACAAGCTTAGGTTAATTGAATTGAATGAGTAAATCTGTATGTGCTTAGATTTTTGGGCTCTACATTGTAACATTTTGTTTTTGGATCAGAACAAACTAATTAAGGTTGTTACTGGTTTTAAAATGATTATATGTAGTTATGATTGATTGAAATTGTTAAAAAAGAGGTGTTTTATTTCTCACACAAAGAGGGGGGGGGGGTGAATTGGTGACACGTAAAAATGTTTTCTTTTAAAATATTTTCCCCAAAATAGGATGTCTTTATGCTTTTCTTGAATCGCAAGTAAAAAGATATGTAATGCAACAATTCACTTAATCGAATACAAAAACATGTTAATCGACTCTAATGAAAAGTGTAAGGATCAAAGAATTCAAACGCTAAGTTTTATACTGGTTCGGCCAACCTGCCTACATCTAGTGTCCTTCCAATCACAGGAAGCAAATGAACTATAAAGATATGAGTTTTTACACCAAGGTTTTTACAGAGACCTCACGTCAAAAATGTAAAAAACCTATCTAACACACTAATCTAATATAGGCAGTAAACAACACAGACACACAGCAAGAACACCCTCTTCTACTGTCAAACCCTTTGAGACACCCTCAAAGTCAAGAACACAGTTCTTCTTCCTATAAACACCACAGGGAAACCAGCCAATCCTCACGATTGCAATAGGTCCTGATCAAGCAGAATACACCTTGTTGTGTAGAGAGATCAATCGTTCAAACCTAGTAAACCTTGATGTGCAAGAAACATTCAAGACTCTAAATCGCCACGGTAGATCTTTTGTTCTTGGAGATTTTCTTTCCTCTATAAGATATTACAGCGTTTTCTGAAAGATATGGAAGTGTCAAAAACTTCTTCTTCTTACAGAATTCAAATCAGGCATTAATATATAGTATATCACAAAACAGACGCGTTTTAATCGATTAGGCTATCAATCCAGTTGAATGCACTTTGTAGTTATAACAGAATAATAGCAGTCAATCTCATTAATTGAAAGCGCAATTAATGTAATCGATTTATAATAAATGTTTGGTCAACATATTAAAAAATATGACCGTTAAAACAGTTATGCCAAGCATTTAACCAGTTTTCAAATCAACAACTAACTTAGTCGAATACAAGTTTCATGCAGTCGATTAAGTAAAAAACTTAGAACATTTTTGAAAACTTTTCTCTTCAAAATATCTCACAGTACACTTGAAAAGAATTTGTGCAAACACACGAGTTTTAATCGATTTACCCAATAAGTTAATCGACTTAAAACTGTTGTTTTGCCACACTTTAAAGTTCAACAATAGTGCTTGTGGTTTTTCATTTTCGAAAACTTATGTTATGCATACACATATACAATCTCATATAAAACACAGTGGTATGCAATAACCAACACAATCATGTTCACAGATATGCTTATACATATATAACATAGTAAGCAAAAACATATAACATGTAAACACATAATACACATGTACTATTATTAATTATGTGTTGTCATCATCAAAAACACAATTATCACTGAGATTGTGGGTTAAGCTAAACCTGTGATCCCCCTATCAATAATCTCAACAATTATCCTCATATAGAATTTACTGCTGAATGGATTTTCAATCTCTCGCTCAAATTAAAAGGGAGAAACTTTTGGTTGACAAATAATACGTCGAAGCCCTACAAAATTTGACATATTATTGGTGGTTTAAAAGAAAAAAGAATTAAAAAGGGGTAACTCTTTGGCTTCTGGCTGAAAAATAATACGTCGAAGCCCCTACAGAATTCGACGTATTATATGTGGTTTAAGGAGTTACTTTTTGACTTCTGGATGACAAATAATATGTTGAAGCCCTTATAGAGTTCGACGTATTATTGGTGGTTTAAATGAAAAAAAGAAAGAGAATGACATGCCAATTTAAATAATTACCATAATAGAATGTCGAATTGTATGGGGCTTCGACGTTCTACAATTACATTTATTTACAAAAATGTCACCGATCATTTTTAACATTGGCTATTCAGTGGTTGGATGTTGAATGCGTGACGTTATACGTTGTTTTTGCACTAGGGAATAAGAGAGGATCCAATTATCACAATTGTTAGATTCCAAAGTGGATTAAACTATAACATTAGAGATAAGGTAAAACTCTTACCTTACAATGACCTTAATGATCTAGTCCAATTGTGTGTTAAAGTGGAGCAACAATTAAAAAGAAAAACCACCACTAGGAAGGATTGCCCTACCACTTCCTACCTTAGGAAAGATTCAAAGAGGGAGGGTTATTCCTACAAGTAAAAATATGAGGGATCTAGGGAAAAGGAAAAGGAAAAGGAAAAAGAGAAATATCCTTTAAAAAAAACCTTCAAATAAAAGACATTACGATTAAAGAGACCAAATGTTTTAGATGTGGGGAAAAATGTCACTACGCATCTAAGTGTCGTAATAAAAGGTCTACTTACATCCTAGAGCATGAAAGTGAAATAGAGTGTTGTTCATTGTAGTGAGTCTAGTACCTCCACTTCTGACGAAGAAACTTTGCCTTGTGAAGGTGATTTACTAATGGTGAGAAGGCTTCTAGTAGCCAACATGTTGAATTAGAGCAATCACAAAGAGAAAACCTATTCCACACAGGATGTAAGGATTTGGAAAAGACATGTTCTTTGATTATGGATAGTGACTATTGTTGTGATTGTTGTACTTCAATAATGGTTAAGAAATTAGGCCTAACTACTAAACCTCATCCTAAGCCTTACAAGCTTTAGTGGATTAAAAAGGATGAAGGAATAATAGTAAAGGAACAAGAAAGTGTACCAATTTATGATGATACAATTGTTTGTGATGTAGTACCAATGGATGCTGGACACATTTTACTTGGTAGGCCTTGGCAATTTGGCAAAAAGTCTCTCCATGATTGTATTGTGTCCTCTGACTCCTCAACAAGTAAGAAAGGATAAATCTTAGAAAGAAATTGGAAGGAGATAAAAAGGAGGAAAAGAGAAAAGTGAAAAAAAGAGAAGAATTTGAGTTTGGAACCTAGTGCCTTTTCCAAAGAAGTTGTTCAATCACAAACCTTGGAAAGTTCTAAAACTCTTTTGCTTGGACAACCTTACTTTCTTCTCTACTGCAAAGAGGTATTCACTTCCATAAATTATGAACTTGAATCTCTACCTAAGGGGTCACAATAGTTTTTAAAAGAATTTGATGATTTGTTTGATGGTGTCAAAAGGTTTGCCACCTTTAAGGGGAATAGAACACCAAATCGATTTGATTCCCAGGAAAAGCCTTCCTACTAGGTCGGCCTATAGGACCAACCTCAATGAAACAAAAGAGATAGATAAGCAAGTTAATGATTTATTACATAAAGGATGGATACAAAATAGTTTAATTCGTAG
>NC_028360.1:5433405-5516068 GCF_000741045.1 Vigna radiata var. radiata
TGATCTTAAAAGTGGTTACCATCAAATAAGAACCAAGGAAGGAGATGAAAGAAAAATCGCTTTAAAAGACCAAGTTTGATTTGTATGAATGGTTAGTCATGCCATTTGGCTTGACTAACGCCTTTGGCACCTTCATGAGGTTAATGAACCATGTCCTTAGGGAATGTATAGGAAGGTTATTGTTAACACCTTGGCAAGTGTATCAGATCCTATCAAGTAATAATAAAACAATAAGTCTAGATATCGTTTCCCAAGGGACTCTTAGGCCTTATCTTTCATGTGAATTAATTGCATAAGACTTGAAAGAAGAATAATTTGCAGTGTTGATGAAAAACTAAATTTAAACATGAACATGCAAATTGAATCAATTGGAAAATAAAAGATATGAATGAATGCAGTTGTTGGGGTTTACAATTTCATCCTTATCCACCCTCCTATATCTACTATTCTTATTAAATTTGCTTCATTATCAATGTCATGCAAATTTCTAAATTACTCTAAACTTGATTCCTCGGTGAAGAAAGTCTATTATTAATTACTAGTTTACTATTCCTAGTCTCCCTAGTAATTACTAATGCGTTAATTACAGAAGCTTAAAGCGATTGACCATCCTACTCCTATTACTAGGCAGTATTTCATAATTAAGAGAATTCTTATCAGTTCTAGACTTTCTCGTACGTTCTTGTATTGACAAAATCAAATATCATGACACCGAATGAGTTAAACGATGTATGCATTAACCTCAGAGAAGAAAACCCAAAAACTTGATAATACAAGCATATGAATAAAATAAGAATTTCAATATAAGAGAGTTTCAAAAGGATTACATTGTTCCCCAACAACAATGGGTTTAGTTCACCATAGACATGGTGAAACTAGATGTAAATAATGGAAAGAATGAAAGAATAAACCCTAGATTTAGTAATTTGGAGCTCCTACATCCAAAAAACCGCCTCCAAAGAGTGTAGAAGGTGCTCTGATGTCTTCCACTGCCAAAAGATTGCCATAATGATCGCATTGGATCTATTTATAATGCAGAAAAATAACAGATATTCGGCCCAGGCCCATCATTTAGGCGCTCATCGCCCGTTACACTGCTCAACGGTGAGCTTTAGTACCGTAGAATGCTCAGCGGTCTCGCTCAAGCGTAAAACAATGGCTAATTCTGCAGAGCCAGCGGTCAACGGTGGATCCAGCGCTCAACGGTGAGTGATTCTTCTTTTCTCCCCTCAGCGTCGCCGCTCAAGCGTAAAACAGTGGCATCCTCCACGAGGCTGGTGCTTAGCGTTGGAATTGGCGCTGAGCGGTGGACGTGACTCCTCTGTTGCTTCTTTTCTCCTCCTTTCTTGAGTCTAAGTCCTTCCTTTGTCACTTCCATCATTCAAATCTCATCAAATCCTGCAAAAAACAATGCAAAACCAAGCATAATACCTTTAAAACCACTTTTGACTCTCTTATAACCAAACTAAAGTGTTTTGCATGATTCTAAGCTTATTCTAAGTCATAAAAGGTGTGTTTTAATATCAAATTCATATATAAAAATAACGATTTTTAGACCGTTATAAGTTATTTATAGTCTACTTTGATGATATTTTAATGTATAGCAAAGGTCTTCATGAACATCTTGGCCACCTTAAGCAAGTTTTGCTTCTTCTTAGGGAACATCACCATTTTCCAAATTGGACAAGTGTGCTTTTTGTCAAGAAAATGTAATCCTCCTTGGATTTAAAGTTGGAAAATAGGAGAAGTGAGAAGTTTTCATGGTCTAGCTAGCTTTTATAGAAGATTCGTAGAGAACTCCTCCACCATTGCTGCTCCTTTGAATGAGCTTGTAAAGAAAGATGTATCATTTGTTTGGGGTGAAAAACAAGAATTGTCATTTGAGACCTTGAAAACTAAGTTAACTCATGCACTTATTCTAGTTTTGCTTGACTTTTCTAAAGCTTTTAAGCTAGAGCTTATTCTAGTGTGATGCTTCTGGGGTAGGAATAGGCGTTGTGTTAATTCAGGGAGGTAATCCTATGGAATACTATAATGAGAAAATTAAAGGACCTATCTTAAACTATTCTACATATGAAAAAGAATTATATGCCCAAATTCGAGCTCTTAAAACATGAGAGCATTACTTGGTGACTTGTGAGTTCATCATACACATGGATCATGAGTCCCTCAAGTATCTAAAAGGGTAAGGAAAGTTAAACAAAAGATAATCAAAGTGGATAGAGTACTTGGAACAATTTCCTTACATTATGAAACACAAAAAGATGAGTACTAATGTTGTGATCAATGCATTATCTAGGAGACATACATTATTAGTTACCCTAGGTTCTCAAATATTAGGCTTTGATGATATAAAGGAATTATATGATAATGATGAAACATTTGCATCCACATATGCATCATGTCTTAAGAATCCTTTTGATGGATTCTACCTTTTTGAAGGATATTTTTTAATAAAGGAAAATTTTGCAATCCTCAAGGATCCATTAGAAAGCTTCTTATAAAAAAGAGTCATGGAGGAGGACTAATGGGCTATCATGGAGATGATAAGACTCTTTGTCTTTTGAAAAGTAAATTTTATTGGCCACATATGAGAATAAATTTTCAAATACACTGTTCTAGATGCATAGCTTGTTTAGAAGACAAATCTAAGACAGTGCCCCATGGACTCTATACACCTCTTCTTATGGCTAGTACCCCTTGAAAGAACATAAGAATGAATTTTGTCTTAGGATTACCAGGGGCTTAAAGGGGTTATGATTTTATATTTGTGGTGGTAGATTGTTTTAGTAACATGAGTCATTTTATATCCTACCACAAGATAGATGATGCTAGCCACATCTCAAGACACTTCTATAAAAAAGTAATTAAGTTGCATGGTTTACCGAAAACTATTTTGTTTGATAGAGATTTTAAGTTCCTTAACCACTTTTGTAAAACTTTATAGGAAAAGCTAGGAACTAAACTCTTGTTTTGTACCACATGTCAACCTCAAACTAACGGACAAACTGAGGTAGTCAACAAATCACTATCTAATACTATTAAAGGTACTTCTTAAAGGAAATAAAACAAATTTGGATAAACATTTTTGTTAAAAAAGAACGACTTAGTTTCTCACACCAAGAGGGGGGTGAATTGGTGAAGTGTAAAAATAAAAGCTTTTAAAATCTTTTTCACAAAATAAGATGTCTTTACACTTTTCTTGAATCACAAGTTAAAAGATATGCAATGCAACAATAAGCTTAATCGAATATGCAAACAGGTTAATCGACTTAGTAAAAAAGTGTAGGGATCAGAGAATTAAAATGTTGATTTTTATACTGTTCGGGCAACCTGCCTACATTTAGTATTCTTCCAACCACGGGAAGCAAATGCACTATGAAGATCAAGGTTTTTACAACAAGGTTTTTACATAGACCTCACGTCAAAAGTGTAAAACACCTCTCTAACTCTAATTTAATATAGGTAGAAAAACAATACAGACAAGCAACAACAACACCCTCTTATGTTGTCAAACCCTTTGAGGCACCCTCAAAGTCAAGAACACAGTTCTTCTTCCTGTAATCACAATAGGGAACCCAAACCTATCTTCAAAGATTGCAAATTCCTGATCGCGCAGAATACACCTCTTCATGCAGATTGATCAGACGTTCAATACCCATCAAACCATGATTCTCAAGAAACCTCTGAGTCTTTGATCACCACAGTCAATCTCTGGTTAGATCACACAACATTCTCTGAAAGATATGAAAAATGTTAATTCCCCAAAAAGTTCTTACAAAATTCAAGTCAACGTCAATTTATAGTAATACACACATCAAACACATTTTAATCGATTAAGCTACTAATGTGGTCGAATAAAACTTGCGGTTATAACAGTCTAGTACTGATCAAGCTCATTAATTGAAGGTGAAATTAATGTAATCAATTCATCATTAATGTTTGGTCAACACAATTAAAAATATGACCGTTAAGACAATTATGTCAAGCATTCAACAGTTTTCAAAACAACAACTAATTTAGTCGAATACAAATCACATGCAATCGATTATGCAACAATACTTAACACATTTTTGAAAAGTTTTATACTCAAAATATGTCACAGCACATTTGAAAAGAAATTGTGCAAACACACATCTTTTAGTCGAGCTCACCATATAATGTAGTCGAATTAAAACTGTTGTTTTGCCATACATTTAAAGTTCAACCAAAGTGCTTGTGGTTTTCCATTTCCAAAAATTTATGTCATGCATACACATATGTAATCACATATTACACACAGTGATATGCAATGAATAGCACAATCATGTTCTCATGTATGCTTATATAGATTTAACACAGTACTGAAAAGCATAGAACATGTAAGCATAAAACATGTAACACAAAATACACATATGTTATTAATTGTGTGTTGTCATCATAAAAACAACAGATATCACTAAGACTGTGGGTTAAGCTAAACATGTGTTCCCCCTATCAAAAATCTCAACAATCTCCCACTTTTTTTATGATGCATAACCATGATTAAGAAACAACCATGTTGCACAAAATCATACAGATTATCTTCAATTACAATCTCAACATAATTCTTCCCCTTCGGGTATTATTAAAAAAGATATACACATTGTAATTGATGTACAAATAATCAAGCATATTAGAGATGCATCAGATGAAATAATCAAAACAAATTTTGATGCTCCCCCTGTCAATTATATTCACATACTCCCTCTTAATGAAAACATGTGAACAAATCAATAATATGCAACGCTACCCTTGTCATTATGCATATTTCAATCTCAAAACACAGATGTACAATGCAATATAATCAGAGTATGTATGAAAGCATGTAACAACATATTCAAGCATTGTATCAGAGAAAATGTATAGCAGTATTATCAGAGCATAGGTCATACAATTTGAATTACCAAAAACAATTTAATCTCTCTTTATCTCAAAACATGGATGTAGCGGATAAGCATAGAGATATAAGAAGAATAAACATTCAACCAAATATAAAACAAGGTTTAAAGATAACAGATATTCCAAGTTTGGAATCTTCAAACCCAATGTTGAAACCAAATCAATTAGAGTCTTATCGTAATCAACTTCTTGTTGTAGTACATTGTTGACTTCCCAGTTTCACACATTCAGCAAGCAATGTTCCTGCAAAACCCTTTCAAGTCTTTCCAGATCAAACATTTTAGAATCAATGCATTACAGGAACTATCACAGATAATTTATGAGTATGCAATGATGTCAATGTAACAGTAAAATGTATCCAATTGCATACATACATAGTGTAATCGATTATCAATTTATTTTATACTACTATCATCCAGAATTCCTAGTTCATTTTGGATTGTATAAAATCTTTCTTTATTTAACGGTTTTGTAAAAATGTCAGCCCATTGATGTAAGGTATCTACATATTCAACCTTAATTTCACCCTTGAGGATCTGGTCTCGTATTAAATGATGCATTATTTCAATATGCTTAGTTTTAGAGTGAAGAACAAGATTCTTAGTCAAGTTTATTGCACTGGTGTGATCACATTTTAAGGGAATATGACCTAATGATATATCATAGTCCTCTAGTTGGCTTTTGATCCAAAGAAACTGAGCACAACAGCTTCCAACTTCTATGTACTCGGCTTTTGTGGTAAATAATGCCACACAAGCTTGTTTCTTTGAATCCCAATATACTAGTGAACATCCTAGTAGATGACATGTACCACTGGTGCTCTTTCTGTCTAGCTTGCAACCACCAAAATCAGAGTCATTGTATCCCTCAAGAAAAATGTTTGAACCATTGGGATACCACAATCCAAGATCCTTGGTTCCCTTTAAGTATTTCAAAATTCTTTTACAGCAGTTAAGTGTGATTCTTGTGGTAGAGACTAAAACCTAGTAGAGACGGACACTATGCATGATGTTTGGTCTACTGCCAGTTAAGTACAATAAAGATTCGATCATACCTCTATACATTTTCTTGTCAACAGCTTTGCCTACTTCATCAAGATCAAAATACCAATTTGTTGTCATATGTGTTGCAGCATTTTTGTAGTCCAACATTATGTATTTCTTCAACAAATCAGTGTAGTACTTGGATTGATGAATAAAGATGCCATTTGCATTCTGCTTAGCTTGAAGTCCTAGGAAGTATGGGATTTCTCCCATCATGGACATTTTGAACTCTTTCTGCATAGTCTTAGAATACTCTTTGCATAAAGTAGGCTTAGTTGATCCAAAAATGACCATCAACATAAATTTGTACATATAATCTATCCTTTTTAGAATTCTTAATGAAAAGAGTTGAATCTACTTTACCCCTAGTGAATCCCTTCTTTATCATAAATTCACTTAGACAATCTACCAAGACCTTGGTGCCTGTTTTAGTCCATATAAGGCCTTTTTCAATTTAAAGACAAAGTCTGGGTGCTCATAGTCATGAAATCATGGCGGATATTTGATAACTCTTAGTTTTTCCCTATTTTTCTATGATTAGAAGTTAATTTTATTTTCTTTTAGCTTCTTATTTTCTAGAATTAGGATAGTTTTTAGATTTTTCTTTAATTTTAGAGTTTTGTAAAAATAATGTTAATTTTGTGTTTTTAAATGATAAATAGTATTTTCCTCTTTTCTTCAAATGTCAAATTAAAAATGTTCTTTTAGAATTTTGTTGTTATAGGCTTTCATTTTATCTTTTTGTTGATTTACCCTTGTCTAATTCCTCTTTTTTTACAGGAAAAAATCCTGGTCAAAGGGCCCCAGAATTCACGAGCTTCTCCTATTCACGAGACCAAGCAGAGCACCTTGCTAACTCGAAGATAACCACTCCGACAATCGACCAACGATACGCGAGCTTCTCCTATTCACGAGACCAAGCAAGGGAACTTTGAACTCTAGCTTCTGAGAACTTCCTCTAACAAACAGTATTCTGCTGAGCTTCTGTTAAAAAACATTGCATTTGAATTTCTCAGAATCCCTACATATAGCCATCTGCTCTGAATATCAAAGGTCAAGTCCCAACTGCCACGAATAATCGGTTATTGTAAGTGATAATCGATTATTTAAGTCTGTTACAGGTTTTTCAAAATGTGATAATCGATTATTTGAAATGATAATCGGTTATTCCTTAAGGACTTGTGATAATCGATTATTGCTTGTCCATAATCGATTATTCCAGTAGAAAATACAAGATTTACAATTTATTTAAGACTTTCCTACTACCTTTAATTTCTTCAAATTGCTTTTAAATAATTTAAAGTTCTCTTCAAATAAAACTTTTTGCAGCATCATCAAAACAATTTTCTTCAAGATTTACCAATACTCCATATTGGTAACAATCTCCCCCTTTTTGATGATGATCAAAAATTCAATTTTAAAAGCAACTTTGGCTTACCTGCAAAAACATACAAGCTTACAGACAACAACAAAGTTAGCAGTACCTATATCAATTATCAATTTGTATTATACTTCTCCCCTTATAGTTTTCCTTCTCCCCCTTTTTGATCATAAGCAAAAAGATTAATGAAAAATCTCCTCCTTAATATGAGCTCCCCCTCAATTATATAATGTATGCTTAAAATTAACATAAAAGATCATTTTATTTAAAAGAGAAAGATTACATAAACTTCATAAAGATCATCACAAAAAAAATATAGAGAAAAGAACACAACAAACAATCAACTTGGTAGCCTATTTCTAAAATTCAGGACTAGGGGATCTTTCGGGAGGTTGGATATTGAGATGACTCTCGATGTTAGATAGGCGAACATCAAGATCAGGAAATTGATCAACCATGTATTCATCAATAGATTGCTGCCACTCATAAATCTCTTCAAAATTTGTCCTTTGTGCTAGACTCATATCCTCCAATTGTTTAGATAACCTTGCAAAGTGTTCTTCCATAGAAGTTGAGGAAGAGGAGGTTATGTTGGATGGTCCAGCATCAGAAGGAGCAGCAACACTTACTGGGTCAGCCATGTGTGTATCCATGTCATCTTCTTCATCATTATCTGAATGAGCATCATCTTTATGAATGATGGCATTTCCTTGAGTGACAAATCCCATTTGCCTAAAAGTGTTGTCACCAATCTTAGATCCAATGGCTTGAATTTTTTGAACAGGTTCTCCTTCCACATTCACTCCTTTATATTCTAAAATTCTAGAAATGAGAAGAGCATAAGGAAAATGATAAGAATGAGACTTCTTAGCTTTTACCATCGTGTCAGAAATGAGAGCAGACCAATCAATGTGTGTGCGATTGAGGATCCCATACAAAAGAAGCAGATCCTGCTTAGAGCATTGAGCATGGTTGGTTGCTCTAGGACACAAAAGCCATACGATTAAGTAGTGGATCATCCTCTCTTCTACTTTGAAGCCACCAACAAGCAGCTGCCTTCTGTTGGTCTGTTGTTCAGGATGGCGCAGGAAGGATTGAAATACCATCAGTCGGTTGAAATTAGAAAGTCCAAGATGAACCTTTACAGCGTCATCCCAAATGGTAAGTTGTGCGACATTAGTCCACACGCCGTCATCCAAAATTATGTAGACTCCCTTTACTTTAGTGGAAATGATCCCATCACGATATCTCAAGTTGAAGTAGAAAACTCTTATGAGATCAGGATAAATACAACCTTTTTGTTCCACCAAGCGTGTGAGACCTTGGGCACCAAAGAGATCTGGGAATTGAAATCCATAAAAGCGATAAAAATCAAGACGAATAAATTTTACCGCCATGATTCTTCTTTCTTGCCATGAACTCACAAAATCTGCATGTTTTTCTGGATCTGATATCCACCCATCAATGGTGGTAGGACGTGATTCAGAGGAAGAAGATGCTCTAGCAGCTCTGCGGCGATGTCTTCTTGAATCAGCCATGGAGGAAGTTTAAGAGAATGAGACTTTGAGAAAGAGAGGAGAAATGAAGAGGATTTTAGCTCTAGATTTGATTTCAGCAGTATTTGGGTGCAAAGAAGTGTCTAATAATCGATTATGGGGGGCTATTTATAAGAAAAATGAAAAAACTAGCTGTTTATAGTCATTATGGGACGCTCCAACGGCTCTATTTTTGAAACTGTCAGCGTGATAATCGATTATGGCTTGAGATAATCGATTATGTGCTCAATAAGCACTGCCCAGAAATTGCAAGATAATCGATTATGCCTGATGATAATCGATTATCTGTTCAAAGTTTCCCATATTTGAGTTGAGTTTGAATAATCGATTATTGCCTTGTGATAATCGATTATGAAGCGTGAATTTTACGAAAATGTAAAAATTTTCATCATCTTTTGATCCTAAGACATATCTAATACTCCTAATTCTCGTCTAAGCTCAAAAAATCTATCCTTAGGTAGTGCCTTGGTAAAATTATAAGCTAATTGATGCAAAGTATCAACATATTCAATTTGACAATCCCCCTTTTGAATATGATCACTTAAGAAATGATGTCTAATTTCAATGTGCTTAGTTCTTAAATGCATTATGGGGTTCTTGGTCAGATTTATAACACTAGTATTATTACATTTTAAAGGAATATTATCAAGGAAGATATCCAAGTCTTCTAGTTGTTGTTTCATCCACAAAATTTGGGCACAACAATTGCCAGCTGCAATATATTCAGCTTCAGTGGTACACAAGGCTACACACGCTTGTTTCTTTGAGTGCCAGGACATCAAAGAACAACCCAGAAAATGACAAGTTCCACTAGTACTCTTTCTATCAATTTTACAACCACCATAAACTGCATCAGAGTAACCTATTAAACTAGGTGAAGCATCATAGGGATACCAAAGTCCAAAAGAAGTAGTTCCTTTAAGGTATTTTAAGATTCTCTTGACAGTAGTCAAATGGGATTCTTTAGGATTGGCTTGGTATCTAGCACACACACACATACACTTTGCATAATATATGGTCTACTAGCAGTTAAGTACAACAAAGATTCTATCATGCCTCTAAACATAGTTTCATTCACTCCTTTTCCAGATTCATCCTTATCTAAATAGCATGAAGTACCCATAGGTGTACTAGCTTCTTTGCAAGTATCCATACCGAATTTCTTAAGAATTTCTCTACAGTATTTTGTTTGAGAGATGAAAGTACCTCCATTCATTTGTTTTATTTGTAGTCCTAAGAAGAAATTTAGCTCACCCATCATAGACATCTCAAACTCTCCTTGCATTATTTTTGCAAATTCTTCACACAAAGAGTCATCAGTTGACCCAAATAGGATATCATCTACATAAACTTGCACAATCAAAATGTGTTTGACTACTTTCTTAATAAATAAGGTTGAATCAACCTTTCCTCTAGAAAAATCATTATCAATTAAGAAAGTACTAAGTCTTTCATACCAAGACTTAGGTGCCTGTTTAAGACCATACAGGGCCTTTCTCAACTTATAAACATGATCAGGAAATCTGAAATCCTCAAAACCAGGAGGTTGACTAACATATACCTCTTCTTTTATAAAGCCATTTACAAAAGCACTTTTCACATCCATTTGATATAGTTTAAATTTCATCAAAGATGCATATGCAAGTAATAATCTAATTGCTTCTAACCTGGCTACCGATGCATATGTTTCATCATAATTTATACCTTCCTCTTGACAGTAGCCCTTTGCAACTAGCCTTGCTTTGTTCTTAGTGATGTTTCCATCCTCATCAAGCTTCTTCATGAATACCCATTTGGTTCCTATGACTTGATAATTATCTTTCTTCGGAATAAGTTCCCAGACTTCATTCCTTTCAAATTGGTTTAGCTCTTCTTGCATAGCAACGCACCAATTATCATCTTGAAGAGCTTCCTTTATGTTCTTGGATTCTATCTGAGACACAAAAGCTACAGTTAGACAAAAATTATTAAGATTGTGTCTATTAGTTACCCCTTTTGATATATCTCCTATGATATTGTCCAAAGATAATCCTCTTGGTTGCTGATAGCTTTTAGGATCAATAGATTGAGGTGTTTCTTGAAGTTCCGGAGGATAGTTCTCAATTAGGTACATCTCTTCAAGAGCTTCCCTTAAATAATCCTCATCACCTGCAATAGGTATATTTGACTCAAGAGGGTTTACCTCAAGGTCCACAATCTCATCAAAGACAACATGCATTGATTCTTCAATTATCAAAGTTCTTCTATTGAATACTCTATATGCTTTACTAGTCAAAGAATATCCTAGGAAAATTGCTTCATCAGATTTTGCATCAAATTTACCGAGATTATCTTTTCCATTATTCAAGACAAAGCATTTGCATCCAAAAATTTTCAAATGTGATACATTTGGTTTTCTACCATTCAACAGTTCATATGGAGTTAATTTCAGAATTGGCCTAATAAGCATCTTGTTTAACACATAACAAGCAGTACTTACTGCATCAGCCCAAAAATATTTTGGCACATTAGATTCATTCATAAGAGTTCTAGCCCATTCTTCTAATGATCTATTTTTCCTTTCAACAACACCATTTTGTTGGGGAGTTCTAGGAGCTGAAAAGTTATGTGCAATGCCATATTCTTCACAAAATTTTTCAAAAAATTCATTTTCAAATTCACCACTGTGATCACTTCTCAATGTTTTGATTTTCAAATCTTTCTCATTTTGAATACGTTTTGCAAAAGATTTAAAAGCTTTGAAAGCTTCACTTTTCAAAGTTAAAAAGAAAGTCCAAGTAAATCTAGAATAATCATCAACAATTACAATATCATAGTAATTTCCACCAAAACCTTTTATTCTAGATGGACCAAACAAGTCCATATGCAGAAGTTCTAAAGGTTTTGATGTTGAAATCATGCTTTTAGATGAAAATGAAGATTTGGTTTGTTTACCTTTTTGACATGCAGAACATAATTTGTCTTTCTCAAATTTCAGTTTAGGCAAACCAATCACAAGATCTTTAGAAATTAATTTATTCAAATGTTGCATATGAATATGTGCAGCTCTTTTATGCCATAGACAAGGATTTTCTTCTTTAGCAACTAAGCATGTTATACTATGACTAGATGCACTTTCAATATCAATCAAATATATGTTGTTGTGCCTAACACCTTGCAAAGCAATATCAGTAGAATATTTAAAATAAATAGTGCATTTATCAATTTCAAATGTTACCTTGAGACCTTTGTCACATAATTGACTTATGCTTAAGAGTTTATGCTTGACACCTTCAACATACAGGACATCTCTTATAGTCAATGTGTTTCCTCCTCCAATGTCTCTGGTTCCCATGATTCTACCTTTTTTGTTATCCCCATAAGTCACAAATCCTTGCTTCTTCTTCTCAAAAGAGATGAACCTTTTCTTGTCACCAGTCATGTGTCTTGAGCAACCACTGTCAAGATACCACAATAACTTCTTTGACTTAGTTGGTTCCTACAAAACAAGTTAGCAAGAATTTTAGGTCCCCAATCTCAATATGGGTCCTTGGGATTAGTTTATACAAGTATATATCATTTCAGAACTTTAACCCATGCATATTTACCATTTGGAACACCAAAATGTTTAATGTTGCATTTGTTTGATGTGTGACCATGCTTCATACAGTAAAAACAATACACATCACTCACTTTATTTTTAACAAAAGTCCCTTTTCAACCCAAACTGTACGAGTTTTTCTTACTTTGGACTTATAATTTTGATGCATGTTTCTATTTTTAACATTGCTTTTATTAAAGTTTGTCTTAGCATGTGAAATATTCTTGGTTGCCTTTGCAAGTAAGTTTTCAAGTATGTCAATATCAAACATATGACTCTTACAAGACAAACATTCAACAGGTTCACCAATAGCATTTATATAAGATAATTTTGTTTCTAAAATGCTAACTTTATTTCTTAAAACAACTTCATCATCAAGCAATTTATCATATTTCAATTTCAATTCATTGTGCTCTTTCTTAAGCTTTTTATGTGCAGCATCAAGTTTTTCAGATTCATTCATTAGTTCAAAGAAAGCCTTTTGCAAATCTAATTCAATATATTCAAAGTTGGAATCACTTACTTGGCTTCCAGTATCTTCTGAGTCAGCCATTAGACAAATATTAGCTTTCTCATCTGAATCACTTGAGCTTGCTGAGCTGGAAGCATTGTCCTCCCAAGCTATGTAATCTTTCTTTTTCTTTTGAAATTTTCTTTCCTTCTTTTCCTCATTTTTCCTGTTCTTTGGACATTCAGTTTTCATGTGTCCTCTTTCTCCATAACCATAGCATTTTACACTTGAGGGAGATTCTTGATTTTCTCTCCTTTCTTTGCGGAATTTGTCCTTTCCTTTTGCCTTCATAAACTTGGCAAACTTTTATATCATGAGGCTCATGTTTTCCTCATCATCAGAATCATCATCTTCAAAACTTTTTCTTTTGCCTTGATCTTCTTCAGCAGTTAATCTCTTTAACTCAAGCTCGTGCTCACGAAGCTTTCCAAACAAAATTGGCATCGTCATTTGAGAGAGATTTTGTGACTCCGAAATGGCAGTCACCTTTGGTTGCCAAGACCTGTCCAATGATTTCAAAATTTTTACATTCAATTCATCAGTATCAAAGGTCTTACCCAACCCAGTCAAGTAGTTCACTATGTGAGTGAAGCGCTTTTGGACATCAGAAATTGTTTCTCCAGGTTACATTCTGAACATCTCATACTCCTGAATGAGAGTGTTCTTCCTTGCACGTTTCACGTCCTCTGATCCTTCATGTGTGACTCTGAGGACTTCCCACATTTCCTGTGCTGTCTTACACACTGAAATTCTATAGAATTCATCAAGTACAACAGCAGATGAAATAATATTGCGAGCTTTAATATCAAACTGAGCTCGTCTATTTTCTTCAGCAGTCCAATTAAAGTATGATTTTTCTACCTTTACACCATCAACTGTGCTCTTAGGAATATAAGGACCATTTTGTACAACTTCCCAGATGCCTTTGTCAACAGACCCCATAAAAAGTGGTGGTCTGTTAATAGAAGCACCCTCGGCATATACAAGGTTTTGGTTGTGACCGACCATTTTCGCAACTTTTGAAAAACTATCAAAGCAAGCTCTGATACCAATTGTTGGTACCATAAATCGATATCATTCTGAGATAGAGTATGACGCAGCGGAATAAAACTTAGAGTAGCAAAAAGCGTGTTCGGTCACTTTTTAAAATAAATTGGTCCTTTTTAGAAAATTAATTTTCTTTCAGAAAATTTATCGAACAGTTTGTGTGCTAATAAAAATAACAAGTGTAGGAAGTAGAAAAATCACACAAGTAATTTTATACTGGTTCGATTCAACAAAATCTACGTCCAGTCGTTAATCACTAAAAAAATGATTAACAGTTTCACTAAGAAAAGGGTTTTACAGATTACAGCAGTAATGAATAAATGGTATGATTGAACCTTCCTTCAAATAACGAACCGGAAGAAGAACAGTCTGCCAACTCGAAGAGAACCGCTCCGACAATCGACCAACGATTCGCGAGCTTCTCCTATTCACGAGACCAGGCAGAGCACCTTGCTAACTCGAAGAGAACTGCTCCGACAATCGACCAACGATTCGCGAGCTTCTCCTATTCACGAGACCAGGCAGAGCACCTTGCTAACTCGAAGAGAACCGCTCCGACAATCGACCAACGATACGCGAGCTTCTCCTATTCACGAGACCAAGCAAGGGAACTTTGAACTCTAGCTTCTGAGAACTTCCTCTGACAAACAGTATTCTGCTGAGCTTCTATTAAAAAACGTTGCATTTGAATTTCTCAGAATCCCTACATATAGCCATCTGCTCTGAATATCAAAGGTCAAGTCCCAACTGCCACGAATAATCGATTATTGTAAGTGATAATTGATTATTTAAGTCCGTTACAGGTTTTTCAAAATGTGATAATCGATTATTTGAAATGATAATCGTTTATTCCATAAGGACTTGTGATAATCGATTATTGCTTGTCCATAATCGATTATTCCAGTAGAAAATACAAGATTTAAAATTTATTTAAGACTTTCCTACTACATTTAATTTCTACAAATTGCTTTTAAATAATTCTAATGTTCTCTTCAAATTAAACTTCTTGCAGCATCATCAAAACAATTTTCTTCAAGATTTACCAATACTCGTTATTGGTAACATCGTAGAGTAGATACATTGTTCTTCGTTACTGGACTTTGTGGAGGGTTCTTAGTGGGTGACAGGCCGTGAGGTTCCCTTTGTGATTTTCGGTACAACTTTTGTATTTCAGTTCTCCTATTTTCAAATACAATTCAATTCTTTTATCTTCTTTGCACAATTTTATGATTCATGTTCTTTTAGTTTTTATTCACGCACATGACTTTACTTTTCCCTGCCTTATCATTCATCAATTTTACATTTCAGGTTTATATTTCGAGTTGCTTTAGGTTTGTTCATTGCTCCTTTATGCCTTTAGTATTTGATTTGGTTATTGTATGATTAGGAATAGTATTTTAGGAAGTTTATTTCATTATTGTTTGATTAGTTTGATTTGGGCATTTTAATTCTACTGTTGGGTGTTATTAGATTTTTAAATTTCCATTCATGGTTACTGTTTTAATTTCTTTCTTAGCATTCGTTCTCGTGTTAGTCCTTATTGTTCATTCACTTAGCTAATTACCCAATTAAGATTTCTTTCATATTTATTGATCATCTTATGTTTCATGCATTTATGTTTTGTTTGCATCTATTCCAGTTTTCCATTTTAGTTTCTTTTGCTTATTTTAGTAATTCATAGATATAAGTTTTGTTGATGCATTGCATGAATAAAAATGTTCATTAGTTTAGGTTATATTTTCTGCATTGAGTATAAATATCATACATTACGTTAATAATTAGTTTCTTTCTTTTAGATTTCATTAATTTTTCTTTTCCCCACCTAGTTTTCATGTTAGTAAATAAATAAATAGGCTTAATTTTACAATCTCTAAACTTGATAAGTACCAAGTGCTTGGATTAGACCCTAGGTTACCCCTATACTATATTAGTGGAGATTAGGTTTTGTTGACTTTTAGTGCGAACTAAAAGCCATTCAACAGTGTTTTACATAGACTTCTTCCTTGATATTCCCGTTTAGGAATGCACTCTTGACATCCATTTGGTACAACCTGAACTTCATAACTGATGCAATAGCAAGTAAAATCCTTATTGCTTCTAGTCTGGCCACTGGTGCATACGTTTCATCATAATCGATTCCTTCTTCTTGACTGTAACCTTTAACAACTAACCTTGCCTTATTCTTGATGATTTCTCCTAAATCATCCATCTTGTTTTTGAAGACCCATTTTGTGCCTATAACCTGAAGGTTTTCAGTTCTTGGAACCAAGTCCCATCCGTTGTTCCTCTTAAACTAATTTAGCTCTTCTTGCATGGCCATCATCCAATTTTCATCCGCAAGTGGAGCTTCAATATTTTTGGCTTCAATTTTAGAAACATATGCTACATTCATGCAGAATTGATTGAGTTGACGCCTGGTGGAAACACCTCTCCTGATATCACGAATGATGTTGCTTGTCGAGACATTTCTGGGTATTTTCCATTCCTTAATCGATTCAGCTTTGGGGGATCGGTTACATTCTCAAAATTTTCTTCTTCTGGAATTTCTTCATTTTCTTCTTCCTCTCCAGCGGAATTATCTGCATCTATAGACTTTCTAGAGTGTCCAGGATTAGTGGTAGTATCAATATATTCATCAAAAGCTACATGTACAGACTCTTCAACACACATTGTCCTTTTGTTATAAACACGGTAAGCTTTACTTGTAAGGGAATAACCAATAAAGATAACCTCATCAGCTTTGGAATCAAACTTACCAATGCTTTCCTTACCATTGTTCAGAACAAAACATTTGCATCCAAAGATCCGTAGATGTGAGATGTTAGGCTTCCTTCCCTTGAAAAATTCATAGGGAGTCAATTTTAGCATTGATCTTATCACTGTTCTCTTCAGTACATAACAAGTTGTGCTCACTGCATCTGCCCATAAATACTTCGGTACGTCGTTCTCATTCAACATGGTTCTTGCCAATTCTTCTAATGCCCTATTCTTTCTTTCCACAACTCCATCTTGCTGAGGTGTTCTTGGTGCTGAGAAGTTGTGAGAGATTCCCATTTCCGCACAGTATTCATCAAACTTTTCATTCTAGAACTCCTTGCCATGATCATTTCTAATTGATTTAATCTTAAGCTCCTTTTCATTTTGAATGACATAAACACTAGTCTTGTAAGAGATGCTTGTAAACTTTATTGGGTCTCCTGTCATGTGCCTTGAGCATCCGCTGCCCAGATACCACATGAAATTTTTTGCTCCTTGCTCCAAACATGTTTTCGCCATTTCAGATTTAGCCATCATTATGAGATCATTTCTTGATGCATTCTCTATATTATCATTTTGATGCCTATGACTTTTCTTCTCATTGAGGAATCTTGTAAACTTTTCAGCTTGTAGATTTATCCTTTCAGCTCTGGATTCTAACCCATCTACACTATTTTTCTTGTTTCGCAAGAAACCTGTTTCAAGAGACTCATAAAAGCCATTAGTAATGGAATTTGACATAACATTACAAGTAACTTGCACAAGTTCAAAAACCGATTCACTTGTCCTTCTTGGTCGAGAAACAGAGGCCATTTTTCAGTATCACATCGATTAAAAGGAAATGGTAATCGATTTATTTTTCAAATATTTAATGAAATCCAGCTCTCGTGCCACTTGTTAAAAGAGAATGGCTCAGTTTCTCACACCAAGAGGGGCGGGGGGTGAATTGGTGAAGTGTAAAAATAAAAGCTTTCAAAATATTTTTCACAAAATAAGATGTCTTTACACTTTTCTTGAATCACGAGTTAAAAGATATGCAATGCAGCAGTAAGCTTAATCGAATATGCAAACAAGTTAATCGACTTAATAAAAAAGTGTAGGATCAAAGAATTCAAACGTTAATTTTTATACTGGTTCAGCCAACTTGCCTACATCCAGTCTCCTTCCAATCACGACAAGCAAATGCACTATAAAGATCAAAGTTCTTACAACAAGGTTTTTACAGAGACCTCATGTCAAAAGTGTAAAACACCTCTCTAACCCTCTAATCTAATATAGGCAGAAAAACAACACAGACAAGCAGCAAGAACACCCTATTTTACTGTCAAACCCTATGAGGCACCCTCAAAGTCAAGAACACGGTTCTTCTTCCTGTAATCACAACAGGGAACCCAAATCAATCTTCAAAGATTACAATTTCCTGATCGCGCATAATACACCTCTTCGTGCAGATTGATCAGACGTTTAATACCCAACAAACCTCTGAGTCTTTGATCACCATGGTCAATCTTTGGTTCTTGAAGCGTTTCTTTCTCTGTAGGATCACACAACGTTCTTTAAAAGATATGAAAAATGTTAATTCCCCAAAGTTGTTACAAAATTCAAATCAGCGTCAATTTATAGTAATACATACATCAAACACATTTTAATTGATTTAGCTACTAACGTAGTCGAATACAACTTGCAGTTATAACATTCTAGTAGCAATCAAGATCAATTGAAAGCGCAATTAATGTAACCGATTCATCATTAATGCTTGGTCAACACATTTAAAAATATGACCGTTAAGACAGTTACTTCAAGCATTCAACAATTTTCAAAACAACAACTAACTTAGTCGAATAGAAATCACATGCAATCAATTAAGCAACAACACTGAGCACATTTTTGAAAACTTTTGTACTCAAAATATCTCATAGCACATTTGAAAAGAGTTTGTGCAAATACACGAGTTTTAATCAATTCACCCCATAATGTAATCAACTTAAAATTGTTGTTTTGCCACACATTTAAAGTTCAACCAAAGTTCTTGTGGTTTTCCATTTCCAAAAACTTATGTCATGCATACACATATATAATCACATATTAAACACAGTGATATGCAATGAACAATACAATCATGTTCTCAGATATGCTTATATAGATTTAACACAGTAATGAAAAGCGTATAACATGTAAGCATAGAACATGTAACACAAAATACCCATGTGTTATTAATTATGTGTTGTCATCATCAAAAACACAGATATTACTAAGACTGTGGGTTAAGCTAAACCTGTACTCCCCCTATCAACAATCTCAACAATTTTCCTCATATAGAATTTACTTATAATTGAGTAGTTCACAAGACTACTAACCTTTCTTCTTTTGAGGTTGTCTATGGTTTTACCACTATCACTTCTCTTGATTTACTACCTCTGCTAGACACATAATCTTTTATACATAAGGAAGGTGTACATAAAGCAGAGTTTATTAAGAAGTTGCATGGAAATGTTAAAAGTCAAATTGAAAAACAAACTAAAAAATATTCTAAGTACAACAACAAAGGGAGAAAGAAAATGGTTTATGAGGAAGGAAACTTGGTTTGGCTTCACTTGAGAAAGGAACGATTTCCTTCTCAAAGAAAGTATAAACTTAGTCCAACAGGAGATGGTCCTTTCAAGGTGGTCCAGAAAATTAATGATAATGCATATAGATTAGAAATTTCTATTGAATATGGTGTTAGTCCTACTTTTAACGTGTGTGATTTAATTCCTTTCACAAGAGATGATCAACAAGAAGGAGAAAATCTGAGGATAGATCCTTTTCAAGAGGGAGGGTCTGGTGGAGGACCATCTAGAAGAAGCATGGGACCTTTAACATGATCTATGACAAGAAAAATACAAGAGGAAAAGGATTGCAAAGGACTCTGCTTCTTTAAAAGCTTGAATATTAGTTATTCCTTCTTTTCTTTTAATGCATCTAGTAACAGGTCATACTTCACTTCATGTGTGACTTCCAACATGTCCCACATTTCTTTTGCAGTTTTGCATTGAGAGATCTTGAAAAATTCATCAACTGTTAGTGTAGAAGCAATTATATTACGATCTTTAACATCATATTGTGCCCTACAATTTTCTTTTTGAGACCACTTAGAAAAAATTTTCAAAACAGTTTTTCCATTGATAAACATGAGTTGGCTTAAAAGGACCAGTTACTGTTGCATCCCAAATACCTCTATCCACTTATTCAAGAAAAATTTGCATTCGAATTTTCCAAAAAGGATAGTTTTCACCAGCAAACAGTGGTGGTTTGTTTGTCGATGCACCTTCACTAAAGGTTTGAAAACTAAAGGTCATTTTCCAAGAATAGTTTATTCAAAGAAAAATGTAGTCGACTAGTTTTTCAAATATCTTATTAAAACTAGCTCTGGTGCCAATTGTTGAAAATAGAATGGCTTAGTTTCAACATCAAGAGGGCAAGGGGTGAATTGGTGAAATACAAAAATCAGAGTCTTTTTAAAATATTTTTCGTAAAAGAGAGAACTTTCAAAAGTTTCTTGAATCGTAAGGAAAAAGATAACTCAAGTGCAGCGGAAAATAGTTGGCTACGTAAAATGTAAAGTCTACATGAAATGTAAAAGTGCAGGGATAGAGAAACCAAACGCAGATTTTTATACTGGTTCGACCAAACTGCCTACATCCAGTGTCCTTCCAATCCTAGGAAGCAAATGCACTATAATGGTCAAGGTTTTTACAACAAGGTTTCTATAGCGACCTCCACGTCAAAATATAAAACACCTCTCTAACCCTCTAACCAAAATATAGGCATATACACACAAAGAACAACAACAAGATATCCCCTCTCCTATATTATTTAAGCACTTTGAACAATCCTCAAAGTCCTAGAACGCAGCACGCTCTCTTTTTGTAATCACAACAGGGCAGCCACAATCTTCACAAGATTGAGAGAAGTAGTTGATCACATATCCGAAACACCTCTATGTGCAATATGGTCAATCTGTCTTTAAGCACAAACACTTGCTCTGCAAGCAACCACCAAAGAATGATCTCCACGGTCTTTCTTGATGAGTTCTGTGAGCTTAGCACGTTCTGCAAATCTGAAAAGAATCAATGAAAGCGTTAAGATCACAAAAGTCTCTTCAGAAATTAAATTTGCGTCTATATATAGTTGATCACAAAATTGACGCTCCTCTAGTCGATTATGCTACTAATGGAGTTGACTATACACAATCAGATATAACAGTTATAACAGAAAGTAGCAATCAGACCAACTTAATTGATTATGCATTTAATGCAGCTGACTAACAATTAATGCTTAATCAAGGATCTAAAATATAGCCATTATACTTCACAAGCATTAATAGATTTTCAAAACAAAACTAACTAAGTCGAATGGCTTGCGCACATAGTCGACTAAGTCACACTTTAATGCAGTTTTGAAAAACTTTCTTTGCAGAACTATTCACAACACACTTTGAAAACGTTTATGCAAAGCCACGAGTTTTAATCGACTTGCTTTATAATGAAGTCGACTTAAAACCATTGTTTTGTCACACAATATAAGTTCAACAAAAATACATGTGGTTTTTCTTTTCCAAATCAAATGTTATGCAATCACAGATAATATCTCATGCACTACACAGTGAATTCACATATAATGACAAAATCAATACAAACATGTTCTCAAGTAATCATAGACATGAAAGTTATGAACATGTAACACATATCAGTACATGTGTTATTAATAATGTGTTGTCATCATAAAAAACCAGAAGCTCTGTGAGATTGTAAGGTTTAGTTAAACCAGTGCTCCCTTTATCAACATTCTCAACAAAAATGAACTTCTTACATCCATGCAAATTTTATCCAGCACATCAATTCTAAAGAAACATATTCACTTAACTAGATATTTTAGATATTCAAAAACATCAAAGTTCACCTCGTCACCTTGCACTTTGACCTTTAACTTGTCATTATCTACATCAAGGATTATTTTGGCAACCTTCATGAATGGTCTGCCAACTATCAAAGGCACTTTTATGTCTTCCTCTATATCCCTAATCACGAAATCTAAAGGGAAGTAGAACTTATCTACTTTCACTAGCAAGTCTTCTACAATTCCACAAGGATGTTTAATTGGTCATCAAGTAGTTGCAACGTCATCCTTGTAGGTAGGATCTCCACATCACCAATCTTTTTTTTTATCATGGACAGTGGCATGAGGTTGATGCTTGCTCCAAGGTCTAACAAAGCTTTTCCAAACTTTAATTATCCTATTGGCACATATAGTGTGAAGCTACCTAAATTAGTTATTCTCTATGGTAGAGGATTTTGAATTATTGCACTACATACAACCTCTAACTCCACAATCTCTTCTTTTAAGATTCTCATTTTCTTGGTCAACAACTCTTTTATGAACTTTGCATATGTAGGCATTTGCTCTATAGCTTTTGTGAAAGGTATGTTGATTTACAAATTTTTTATCATATCCAAGTACCTCTTGAATAATCTTTCATTGTCTTTTCTCGTTGGTACATGTGGATACATACTCAATATCTCTCTCTTTCTCTTCTTTTAATTCTTCATACTCAGATTCACTCTCTTTCTTTTTTTCTCTAAACTCCTCTTTTCAGTTTCCTCACCCCTTTTCTCAACACTCAAGTCATCATCAATTCCCTTTCCTATGACAGTTCCTCGCCTAGTTATAATGGTTTTGCATTGTTGCTTCAGATTGATTATGGTATTAGCAGTGAGCTTAGCTTATTGTTGTTCTACTAACTATTGTTCTAATTATCCAACCTACACTTCCAAGTTTCTAAGTGAAACGTGGATGAATTGTGTTAGTGCATCCTCAATTTTTTATATTCTATCTAGTTGTTAAGGTTGTTATCATTAGTAATTTAATTGTGCAAATTACTTATTGGTTGAACTACCATCTTGCCTCCAACTTTGATATTGATTTTGATTTTGATTTGACCTTTAGTTGTTGGAATAGTTGTTTGACCTTCTATTGTAATTGATGTAGTGTAATTCCTCTTCTCTCACAAATTCAACAGCAGAGTAGTGGACATTCTAATGTTGACCTACACAGAAATCACATTTCATTAACTGTTGCACTAAGTTGTTAGTTTTCGGCTCGAGCTGCAACTTTTCCATTTGTTTCGTTAACTCTTCTAGTTGTTGAGAAATGAGTTTGTTTTGTGCTAATATAACATCTTATGTTCCTACCTCCATTATTCTTCTCTTGGAAGGTTGATTTTTGTCATATTGTGCTTGATTATCACTAGTGGCTAGTGATTCAATGATAGTTGTAATCTCCTCAACACTCTTCATCATCATTGCACCATGTGTCCAACAATATTTTGGTTTGTTGCCTTAATCCACTATAAAACATGTGAAGTTAAGCTACTTCATCAAATCTATGGTGGGGACATTTCTCGAGTAAAGCCTTGTATCTTTCCCAAGCTTCGCAGATGTGTTCATCTAGTCATTGAGAAAAGGTTGCAATGGCAGTTTTCACATTGATATTCTTAGTTGGAGGAAAGAATCTAGCTAGAAACTTCCTCTCCTCGTCTTCCTCTACACATCTTCCCAAATCATTGATAAGTGCTTCAAATTAGTATTTTTTGTTGTCAAATTAACACTTATCTTGTTTTGATTATATATAAAATAAGTGATATCTACCTTAATTTCACTTGTTTTGCAAGAACATATGAATCCAAGGAGTTAATTTGTGAATTGAGAAGAAAATAAAATAAATTCAACACTTTTTGATGAATCTACCTTGTCATGGCTTGAGGACTTAAGCCATAGAGAAAACTCACTCAAGAAAGTTTCCTCAAGCCATGAATTGGAGCTTGAGCCATGAGAGAGTACTTCATTATTAAGCAATTGTAGGCAACTCTAGCCCAAAACTTCATAACTCGAGCTAGAGAGAAAACCCAATAAGAAAGAAAACCTCAATGCTAAAGTTGTGAACCACCACTGGAGCCATGATGCAAATGTCTATAAATACAAACATATTAAACAAATTCAAAACAAGTAAAAAATGAGAGAGAGAAAGGCTTCGGTCTAGGCTTTCGTAAAGTGATTCTAGAGAGAGACTATAATGAGTCTTCTCATATATATCCTTGTAATTCAAGGACACATCTTTAGAGGATTAAGAGATGTTGGAGTATGATGTAACACATTCAAACTCTCTTGTATTCCGTGACAATTTCATTTATGTAATTTTTATTTGATTTAAAGTGACTAATTGATTTATGCTTGATTATGTGATCAACTAATTACTTAAAATGGTTAATTTATTTATGCTTGATTTTGAAATGAATTAATCATTTATCCTATTTAACTAGTTTAAGATTAAGTGAAAAAAAAAAACTAATCTTAAGTCATGATCCAATCGGTTTTCCTGTCCAATCAATTTTCCAATAAGTTTCACACTAAACACTAAACAATATACTAGATACCAAGATGGATATCATAAAAAGTACACCCAGACTTAATCACTTATAGCTTCGTATTAAGAAAAATTAATACGAGAAAGGGGAAATATGTAAATTCAAACTTTAATAGAGTTCAAATACGAATATCACTCTTTCGATAGCTTAAATCGAATTATAGGATTTAGGGACTTTAAAAAATACTGACAGTTTATGTCAAAGAGGGCTAACAACGTTAGATTCATAGCCCTTCGATGTTTTCAAGTTCAGATAGTAACTAGTTTTAACTAACACTATTTTTATAATTGAATTTTAAGGGTAAGAAATAAAAGAAACACCAATTAAACAATCCAACAAATCATCACCCAATTTACGAATTAACCACAACTTCGCGAGGTGGAACCGAAATCCAAGAGACAAATCCATCTTATTTTCTCCAAAATGCTATGTTCTAGCTATTTTAAAACTTATTTTAGTTACCGGACAACTTCATGCGATGAAGTAAATATAATATACACAATTATTAAGAAAACAGATTTGAAAATAAGCCTGAACTTCACGAGTCATACATGCCTTAGTTGTATAATATAATATTAAAATGCATGAAAAGAACCCGGGGACACGTAATCTCCAACGCCTATAAATTGGTAATCAAAATGTTGAGAAATTAAACTGAGAAAGTTGTCCGATTCATTGCGAAGTAAATAACGCTTTGCTAATTATGCCGGTGGCTTCAATATATCGATCTACGCACCTAGAGATGCAACTGCTTTCACTTCCACCAAGACTTGAACCTGGTTTCGTGATACACTTCTCAAAACACTTTCTTCCCACTGTCTGCAAAATAAATGGCGATGTGGAAGATGAGTACAACTGTGGAAATCAAAAGACACTAAACAATAGAGTACTAAAATTTACTAAAATAATTGCTCACAGAAATTGAAGAAAACTAAACATTCTTTATTAACACACTGGGGCTCACATAAGCCTTTTATAACTAGGGGGAGAAGATTAAGCAACAACGTTTAACAACTCCCAAATTACTAGAAAGTGGAGGACTAAGCACTACTGATTCAACCTACGACCATGTCCCTAATATTCAGGGCTTTATTAACAGTAAATAACAAACTGAATTGACTAATAAGTGTTAGAAATTCAAAGTGAGTTGAAGTCCCACATTAATTAAAAATAAGATAAATAGTAAACCCATAAATCCATAGCTTTGGACCAAAGGTAGTGTCCTAGTCTCTTATATAGACCTGTTCACAAACTCATTGGTACCATATCTTCTGAGTGTCTACTTCACAATAAGAATCCTTATCCTAACATATCCTATTATGGTATAATCAGTTTAAGTTAGGAGCCTACCAAACTCCACGTAGCTCCCTCAATCTCACGAATAGCTTGAGTGGTTTAGCCATTATGTCTGCTCCCCTAATTAAAAGAATTACAATGTAACAGCTTCACCTTGTCATCACTTATGAGGTTACTAAGAGATGGAACTAGACCTCAATATGTTTATTTCACACATGAAAGACATGACTTACAGAAAGTTTGGTAGTATAACAGTTGCTTGTATCAAAAGTCTTCCATTTCAAGAAACCATGTCCTATTGTAGAATGGTGGTACAAATAAAAGGTCACCACTAAGATACTCACTTGAGAGGGAGGTGCTCCAATGTGGATAGACTCACACTTGAAAGGGAGATTGTTAGGAATTCAAGGTAAGATGAAGTCCCACATTGGTTAAAAATGAGTAAGATGAATAATATATAAATAGAAAGACCATAAACCCATTACCTTAAGGTTTTGGGTTGAAAGTAGTGTATTAGTCTCTTATATAAGCTTGTTCACAGCTCATTTGTACTGTATCTCCCTAGTGTCTCCCCTCTAAAAAACCTCACAATAATAATCCTTATCCTAACATATCTTACTATGGTATACTCAGTTTTAAGTTAGGAACCTAGAAAACTCCTCATAGCTCCCTCAATCTCACGAATGTATCTAGCTTGAGTGGTTTGGTCATTACGTCTACCCCTTGATATAAAGAATTACAACATACCAACTTCACCTTGTCATCACTATTAAGGTTACATAAGAGATGGAACTAGACCTCAGCAAGTTTGATAGTAGAACGGTTGTCACAAAAGATTGTAACACCTTTGCCTTTAGTCTATGTTTTTCAAGAATTCGTCTTAACTAGATGCCTTAAGTCACAGAATAAGCTACTACTATATATTTCATTATGTGGTTGATAGTATGACTGTTGGCTACTTCTTAGAACTCCAATTTAGCTTCAAATGGTATCGCATTTTGCCACATGTGCATAAACTTCATTGAAATCAACACCAAACTATTCCACATACCCTTTAGCTACAAACCAAGCTTTGCACTTGTCCACCTCACCTATTTTATTCAATTTTGTTTAGAAAACCCATTTGACCCTAATCTTCTTTATTCCTATAGATAGGTTTGTGACTCCCATACTTGATTTCTTTCTATTGCATCAATATTTTCCTTCATTGCACTCCTCCTCCAATTGGATAGTCTTATCGAGGAGCTTCACTATTCATGAACAATGTCATGTTTCTCATTTCATCTTTGGTTTCCAGAAGACCTTCTCCACTTACTCCACTATGCATCCAAACAACGACAATTTGTTTCATTCTCCATCCCAAATAAGATATTGCTCTTCATCTCTTGTAAATAAGGGTGTACGTCTTGAGCTCTTACCGAATCCAACAACTACTTGGAAGTCTCTTACCGAGTGAAGGTTTCCATAATAAACTGGTTAATAGCTTGCAAAAGATGGCTCCTAGCATTTAAATCCTTCAACTTCATCAAGTCTCCTCCACAATTTCTCATGTCAATGGCCACCACCATGACTCATTCAACGTAATAAGTGATCATCTCTCCCAATATCATTTATAATAGCTCAAAGGTTCTCCAAAGTCTCTGAAGTTGAGTATGTTGCACCCTAGCATTTCCTAGATATTTGACCCTCACTGAATCCAACCACTTTTAAAAACTCCTAGAACATGGAGGACTATGCACTAGCGTTTCAACCTACAACCATGTCACTAAACCATCTCACTAATACTCAGGGCTTTGTTAACCATAAATAATAAATAATAAACTGAATTGACTAAAAAGAAACCTTATTCTAACCCTATTAACAATAAAGGGCAATCCCCTACCATTGCCAATCTAGAATATATTTCCAAGAATTTGCAATTGGCAGAGGCAAACCATTTATAGATAGGACAAATCAATTGCACGAATAATTTAAAGCATCAATTCTCCGATGTTTATTAAAAAAAAAAAAAAAACCGACTCGTGAACAAGAAACCCATCAATCACTAAATGCAATTGCATCTTTCTGCGAAATGAGAAAACCATAATCAATCTGCATTAACTGAAATTTCACAATCAATTGCATGTTATTGACCTACATAATTGAATTTTTCACAATTTGCTTCTTACATGTTTCTTTTGTCGTTGTTCCTCTATGGTAAAATTGAAAGATATATAAAGACCAAACTTTTAACACCAAATTGAACTGATAAAAACTATAATTTGGTTTTTTATTAAAGTGGTCGTGTTGCTTGCTTTATAATAGGAGCTGGCGTTAATACTAAAAGTAAGTATAAAACTCGAGAAAGAAATCTTTACATGAGAAAACACTGCTTAACAAACAGAAACGCATGCTAGAACACAACAAATGATCAAAGAAAAAAGAAGAATACGAAGAGATCCAGAGTCTGTGCCTTTCATAGCCTAGGCCACTTATAATTCCTGAATTTTTATGTCAATCTTCTAGTCCCCACACCGGACCAATTGTCTCAACCATAGGCACATTTTGTTTACTCTTTCCTGAAACATTTTTTTCTCCTTTCTAACACCGACCTTCCTATTCTCCTCACACTCAAATTGTTTTCATTGTAAACGAATCTGACAATTAGCTTATGAGTCAGATTATTACGAGTTTGGCCAGAGTGCTTTACGCTATTTTAACCAAGCATATCCCATGAACAGTATGAGGGCTGAGAATCGTGCAATGAAATCCATATAAGCAGTTAAAAGGGGAAATTAGATACCTCAAGAAATTGTTGAGCATACTCCAAGGCCAGTTGATTCTTCAATTGCTTTCTGATATCCTGCGCAGATAACTGCTGGGACGACCCAGCCGATGGATTTGAGAACGAATCCATTGCTTCACACTCAGTACGCTTATCTGTAAGTTAGAATTACGCGATGTGTGCCGCCAAACAAAGTAAACATGTAAGTCTCAAGCCAGACAATTGTTAAATAACCCCTCAGCAACGTTCTTTCCCTAAAACCCTAATTCAGTACTTCTTTTCGAAGTGGACCACCCACGATAGTCCAGCCCAGTCTCAAGTTATATCTTAGGTTCGTCATTCAAACTTCTCTTAGTTGTTAATATTAATGTATCTAGATAGAAAACTTTAATAGGAATATTTATTTAGTTTTGATAGTTTGAAATGTTTTATGGTAAAATATATTTATCAGATAATTTATAAGAAATTAAAATATTAGAATTTTATTAGAGTAATGGGATTTTTAAGATTAGTGAATTTAAAATTTTCCATAAAAAGTAAAAATTTAAAATTTCTATATTCTTATATTTTGTCCTTGAATTTTGGTTTTGGACATCAACCTAACTAAGATTGAGACATCATCAAAAAGATAATTTTTCGGTTGATGTTGACTTAGATCTTTATTATTATTATTATTATTATTATTATTATTATTATTATTATTGAAGTTAATAGATATTACTTTTTGTGATTTTAGTTGTTAAAATATTTTCTTAGACCATTATTTTTTTTAATATTAGTTAGATTTTTTTACGTTGAAATTTTTCTCTAATATGTGTGTACTTGACGACCTGTTTTGGGATCAAGCACCACTCGGGCCGAGCACTCAAGTCATCTATCTTAGCTGTCCACTCAAACGGTTCTCTCAAACCGTCTTCCCAGGTCGTCCTTCCATGTCGTCCACTCAGGTCGTCTTCCCAAACCGTCTTCTCAGACCGACTACTCAAGCCAAACATCCAGCTCGTCTAGTTAGGTCATCCTTCTAGGTCGTCCATCCAGCCTGTCCTCCCAAATCATCCACCTAACCTGTCCTCTCAGGTCATCCACCCAAGTCGTCCTCCTAGGCCGACCACCCAGGTCGTTCTTCCAAGTCGTCCACCCAGGTCGTTCTTCCAAGTCGTCCACCCAGGTCGTCCTTCCAGTTGCCCACCTAAGTCGTCCTTCTAGGGCGTTCATCAGAGTCGTTCACCCAGGCCTAACTCATGCCTAGTATAACCTAACAATATGGTTAGATTATTAATGGTAATGACTCATTGAGCCTTTAATGCAGATTAAAGTGTGATTGGATCGTCATTATGATAGAGATATGCACAAATCTCTTCTTTCTGTATTACCGAACGGTAAGGAAGATTGTTGATTACCGAACGATAAGGAAGATTGTTGATTACCGAACGGTAAGGAAGATTGCTGACTACCGAACGACAAGGAAATGGTTGTCTCCCATATAACTAAAGAATGTTGGGTTGCAAACTAGCTTACTAGCACCGAACGGTGGCTACAGAACAGCTTCATTCTACCGAACGGTGGTTACCCATATACCGTTCGGTCTATCTATTTTTACAGACTTATATTATTTCTACTTTCTTTTTTTTTATTTTTCTTTTCCTTCGTTTTATATTTCTTGCTTCCGTTGTACTAAACTCACTTTTCAATAATATTCATTTTGCAATTTTGTTTTTCTCTGGGGTTCTTTTTCTCTCTTCTCACAATTCTCACATGGTATCAGAAGAAAGAAAATAATTAGGGTTCGTCGTTTGCCCTCTTTTCTGATATCTTTCTCATGGCTTCCTCCGCTCCAGCCACCACCACCGTTGCCTCCTCCTCCACCACCGACCATGTTACCAATCCTGAGCATCCTCTATTTCTTCATCCTGGCGAAAACCCAGCCTTCATTCTTGTCAATCTGCCTCTCTCTGACACCAATTATCAGCAATGGAGACACGACATGATTGTCGCTCTTGAAACCAAGAATAAAGACAAATTTGTTCTTGGTACCATTTCTTGCCCTCCTCCTACTGATGTTCTTCATGAAGCCTGGAAAAGAGGCAACAAAATGGTGATTTCGTGGCTGACGCGTTCTATGACTCTACCCATCAAACAATCTGTTATGTGGATGGATTCTGCATCTGAGATTTGGAACGATCTTCATCAACATTTTTCTCACAGCGATAAGTTTTGCATCGCTGATCTCCAAGAAGCCCTTCAATCTTGCAAACAAGGTGATTCTACTGTTTCTCAATATTATACTCGCCTTCAAATCATCTGGAAAGAACTTTCTTTGTATCAGATTGTTCTTGTCTGCACCTTATAAGTCTCCTTGCAATTTTGGCTTATTGACCAAGATTCAAGAAGAACGCAACGATGACTCTGTCATCAAGTTTCTTCGTGGTTTAAATGATGAATTTTCCCAAGTCCGTTCTCAAATTATGCTCATGGAACCTATGCTGACTCTTCCTAAAACCTTTTCTTTGGTTCTTCAACAAGAACGGGAATTTCATCATTCCTCCTCACAAATTCCACAAGATTCCATGGCTAACGTCAACTTCCAGGGTCCTCAGAACAAGACTTTTAATACCTCTCGTGGTGCGTTTTCTAGCCTGGACGAGGACGTATCACAAAATTTGGTGGTCGCGCCAAATACTACGATCATTGCAAGAGAACCAATCACACCTCTGATAATTTATGGATTAAATATGGCCTCCCTCAAGGTTATAAACCCAACATCAAAACAGATGTTGCTCACTCCAATCCTTCTGCCCACCTGACTGATGGTGTTTCACTCACCCCCACTGACTCCTCTAGTGATAAAACCCAAATCCAGTGCAATTTTACTCAAGAACAGTATGACGCTATTCTTGGATTGCTGAAACAGTCTCAACCTCCTACTCCTAGGGTGGCCAACGTCAATCAATGTACTCCACAATCATCAGGTTCTTTTTCTAACGCAAACTTTTCTTCTTGGATTATAGATAGTGGAGCTAATGATCATATCTACTCTTCAAAATTCTTTTTAAAACTCTACAACCTATTACTCCTATTTCTATACGCTTACCAAATCAAAGTTTTGTTACTGCTGCATTCTCTGGGACTGTCATTTTAGGCAATTTGATTTTGCAAAATACTCTATTTGTTCCCAATTTCTCTATTCATCTTATTTCCATTTCTAAATTGTTACATTCAAACAAATATTTTGTTGTCTTTCATCACAATAGTTGTCTCATTGTGCAGATGGATACTTACCAGATGATTAGAGTAACTAAGAAATACCAAGGACTCTTTTAACTTCTTAATAATAATACCATAGGCATTTCAGAATTAAATGTTCTTCCTTCTGTTTTTCATAATAATTGTAGTAATTCTTGTCATTTGTGGCACATGAAACTTGGACATCCTTCAAATAAAATTTTACAAACAATAGCTTCTCAATATTCTGATATTTCTTTTCAACCAATTGATGCTTGTGATGCCTGTGCTTTTGCTAAACAAAAACATCTTCAATTTCCTATTAGCAAAACTAAATCTTCTTGTTTCTTTCATCTCATTCATGTTGATATTTGGGGTCCAATTTATGTCACTTCCATTGATAGATATAAATATTTTTTGACCATCATTGATGCCTATAGTCGTTTTACATGGCTTCTTCTTTTGAAACACAAGTATGATGTTAAACCTTTACTTCAAAGCTTCATTGTTTAATCTGAAAACTAGTTTTCTTGTAAGCTTAAAGTTTTAAGATCTGACAATGGAAAAGAATTTCTTCTTCATGATTTTTATTCCAACAAAGGTATTTTTCATGAAACCAGTTGTGTTGCTACTCCTCAACAAAATGGTATTGTTGAAAGGATGCATCAACACATTCTCAATAATTGTGCTCTCTTTTTTTTCAATCTAAAGTTCCTAACCTTTTTTGGTCATATGCTATAAAACTTTCCATTCACATTATTAATAGACTGCCAACACCTTTTCTTCAAAATCAATCTCCTTATGAACTTGTTTATTCCATCAAACCTAACTTTTCCAATCTGAAGGTTTTTGGATGCTTATCATACTCCAGCTCTTTTAGTACAGGACGCATAAAACTTGATTCCAGAAGCAACAAATGTATCTTTCTTGGATACAAACCTGGAACCAAAGGATTTGTGTTGTATGATTTTTCATGAAAATGTTTTTCCATATCAAACTTCTTCCACTTCACCTTCCTCTCCTACACATGATGATATTTCTGATGTTACTTTTTTTGATTTTCCAAATATGACACCTATTTCCACTAACCCAAATTCTCCACCTAGTAACACTTCTAACACTTTCAATCATTCTTCTGATAGTCTTACTATTCCTAGTATTGAACAAAGAGTTTCTCTTAGGAATAAGAGTAGACCAAAATATTTAGATCATTACTACTGTGGTACTAATTCTAGCTTTACTTTATCCTATACTACACCATATCTCATACATTTGTTTCTTTCCTATGATAAATGCTCTTTTAATCATACTTCTTTTTGTCACAATATTTCTGCACAAGTTGAGTCATCTTCCTTTAAAGAGGCAAGTAAATCTGATTGTTGGCAGTAAGCTATGAACTTTGAACTATCTGCATTGAAAAGAAACCAAAAATGGACCTTGGTGAATCTTCCTGCTGGTAAGAAACCCATCAGTTGTCGTTGGGTTTATCGTGTCAAGCACAAAGCGGACGAATCTATTGACATATACAAAGCTCGCCTAGTAGCGAGAGGCTTTACTCAAACTGAAGAACTCGACTACTTTGAAACATTCTCCCCTGTTGTAAAAATTACCACTGTTCGTCTTGTTCTTGCTCTTGCCGCTAGCAACAAATGGTTTCTTCATCAGTTAGATGTTGACAATGCCTTTCTTCATGGTGACTTAGATGAAGAAATATATATGACACCTCCCCCTGGTCTCTGCCCGTCTACTCTTGGTCTTGTTTGCAAGCTTCATAAGTCTCTTTATGGTTTAAAACAAGCTAGTAGAAATTGGAACCACAAACTCACATCAAAATTACTTTCTATTGGGTACACACAAAGTACTGTCGACCACTCCTTATTTATCAATCATTCGTCCTCCTCTATCACCATTATTCTAGTCTATATTGATGATATACTTTTATTTGGGAATAATCTGTCTGAGATCACTACTGTCAAAGATCATCTCCACAGCAAGTTTCACATAAAAAATCTTGGAGATCTCAAGTATTTTCTGGGATTCGAAATTGCTAGATCTCAAGCTGGACTATGCATCAATCAGAGAAAATATTGTCTTGAATTAATTTCTGAAGCCAGCATGTTAGGATGTAAACTTGCTTCAACACCTGTTGATCCTTCTGTCAAACTTCTTGCTGATGAAAGCATCCCTCTCACAGATCCTTCTTCTTATCGATGTCTTATTAGACGATTACTATATCTCACCCATACACGGCCTAACATTGCTTTTGTTGTCCAACAACTTAGTCAATTTGTTTCAACTCCTCGCCAACCTCATATGCAACAAGACATGAGGATCATTAGATATTTGAAGAATGCTCCTGGTTCTGGTTTACTATATGCTACTGATAATTCTTTCCGCATACATGCATACTCTGATTCCGACTAGGCTACTTGTGCCACCACTAGAAGATCCATATCTGGTTTCTGCGTTTTTCTTGGAACTGCTCTTATATCTTGGAAGTCAAAGAAACAAACCATCGTTTCTAGATCCTCTTCTGGAGCCGAATACAGGTCCTTAGCCTCTCTAACTTGTGAGCTGCAATGGCTACAATATCTTTTAAAAGATTTGCATATACCATGTCTGACTCCTTACTCTGTCTATTGCGACAACAACTCTGCTATTCACATTGCTAAGAATCCTACCTTTCATGAAAGAACCAAACATATAGTTGCCACGTTACTACACAAAACCTTCAAGAGGGTATCATCAAACTTCTTCATGTGTCTTCTATCAATCAAGTTGCAGACGTTTTTACCAAGTCTTTCTATCCTTCTCAATTTAACACTATTACTTCCAAGCTGAACATGCATAATATACATGTTCATCTTGAGGGAGGGTGATAGAGATATGCACANATCTCTTCTTTCTGTATTACCGAACGGTAAGGAAGATTGTTGATTACCGAACGNTAAGGAAGATTGTTGATTACCGAATGGTAAGGAAGATTGCTGACTACCAAACGGGAAGGAAGATTGTTGATTACCGAACGGTAAGGAAGATTGATGACTACCGAATGGCAAGGAAATGGTTGTCTCCCATATAGCTGAAGAATGTTGGGTTGCAAACTAGCTTACTAGCACTGAACGGTGGTTATAGAACAGCTTCATTCTACCGAACAATGGTTACCAAGATATCGTTCGGTCTATCTATTTTTAAGAGTTCTGTTATTTCTACTTTCTTTTTTTTATTTTTCTTTTCCTTCGTTTTATATTTCTTGCTTCCACTGTACTAAACTCACTTTTCAATAATATTTTGCAATTTTGTTTTTCTCTATGGTTCTTTTTCTCTCTTCTCACAATTCTCACACATTAGGTCAGCGAAAGGTAAATGCCCATCACAACTAATATAAATAAAGGTCCTAGGTATGACTTTATCACCATTATGCATGTTATGTATCCATCACTTGTTGTGCTAACTGATAACTCTCCAAATTTACATATTTTTCTGTGTTTAGAGAGTCTTTCTTAGCTTCTATTTGTTCTTAATTGTTTAAAATTAGGATAGTTTTAGGATTTTCTTTGAATTCTTTAGTTTTATAAAATTTTAGTTAAAATTAGATTTTTAGGAGTAATTTTTAGTGTTTGTAAATAATTAGGATTTTAGTAATTTTTTTTTAAAAAATCTTTTAATAAAAAGTTTATTTTTTTTTAATTAGGTTTAATCTTTCTTTGATTGTAAAAATGCCCTTCCTTTTGTTGTGCTGTGCCTTAGGGGTCTTTGATCGAGACTTCATTTAGAGGAAAAAGGAGCTAACTCTGGACAAAAGCTTACTGGCGAGGAGAAGAACACCCCTCGAGCTAGGGCAAAGGGTGACAACAGACTAAGAGAGGACAGACCTGCCCGGAGGAGGTGATTGAAGCTGACCAAAGAGAAGATAATCGGAGGGCTGAGATGCATGGATTGCGAGTAGAGAAGAGAGACCATTCGATCAAGAGCAAGAAGCGTCTCGTGCAAGTTTCTTCTACCCTTTCCCCTCTTTCATTTTTTTCCCTTTTTTTTTTCTTTTCTCAACCCTATAAAAAGGGGTTTTCTGCCATGTACATAGTTTAGACACACACAGACCGACAGACTGTTTTCGCTCTCTACAGTTCTCCATTCTTTAGTTTAGGGTTTTATTCGCTTTTCTTAGAATAGGGATATTGTTCATGATTCTGGATTTCGCTGATGAGATTCATGGAACCGTGACAATCTGTGAGCTCTTCATTCGGTGATCTCCGGTATAGTGTCTGTAATTTTCCTTTTTCATATTAATAAAATTCGATTTCGCGTTTTCCTTTTATTCTTGTTTGTTGTGTTGAGATTGTTCTGTGATGTTGATGCTTGTAATGCTATTCTTTAGAAATTGAATTGGACTCTGTGATCTCTGCATTCTATAATTCCTTTTGGAATTAAATGCCTCTGTAATGAGCTTTATTCATCGAGATGTCTTCTCAAGTCAGAGAAGAGTTCATTAAAGATTCATCAGTGTTATATTTTTGTTTCTTGTGTTCTGTGCATTGATTGAATAATTGAGTGGGAATTTCCACTTTAAGTTCTGAAATATGAACTAAAAAGACTCTATGATGGGCTTAACTTTCTCGAAATGTCTTTCTGAAGAGGAATTGAGACTCTTTCATTCAATCTATTGCACATTTGTCTCTGTTCTTTGCTTTAGATTCATATCTTTAGTTTGCTTCTTTATTTTTAGTTCTGTTGAATTCATGTTAGAATATTTTTTAGTTCAGATTCTTTGATTTTTGTTTTCCTGTGAATATAGATTAGATACATTAGCTTGCATTTTTATATTTTTATTCTTTCTTTAAACAAATTTTAGTTTAGCTTTTCTTTTCCTTTTTAGTTTCATTTTTTTCATTTATTTTCCCCACCTTGTTTGTTAATTAGTTAGTAGTTAGTTAATAGTAAATAATAGAATAAAAAGCAAGATTAACTCAACATTTTAAACTTAACTGTACCGAGTCTTTGGATTGATCCTTGGTTGACCACTATACTTCATTAGTGGAGAAATCAAGTTTGTTGGCTTTGATGCGACTAAAAGCGAATTTAACACTAACCAATCAATTATATTATTGACTTGAGCATCAGAGTGGTTTGACAAGTACCCACCCACACGAATTTCAACGAGGAGGGAGAACAAACAACGTAACTTGAATGATGGAAGACCAGTAAGGAATCCTTCTGGTCTTCAAGACAACTTGGAATGCTTTGAGTAAGGGACCTTAACCCATCATCAATGTAAATTGGCTTTTTTTAATTGATATTTCTCATGATTATCTTTTTGGCAATATTTAAATTTTTTTTATCACCAATAAAAATGTTATTTTTGTCAATAGTTTGTTGAATTATTTTTTAATGTTAATGAGAAAACTTTCTACCAAAATTAGTTAGAAATTTTTTATCATTATCAATTGAAAAACTTGGCAAATTTGACAACTAATCCATTTGTCCACAGCCACACCTTTTGCTCAAAAGAAAAACAATATATCCCAATACTAATTATACTAACACATGAATTCTTCCATAAGCCTAAATATCAGAAGAAAATATGCCACTGCCCATATGATTAATCTCTTAACTCTGATATAAAGTTGACTTATACCATAAGCAAATAAACCTTAAATTGGAAAATAAAGAAAAAGGAAACAATCCTATTCGCTATGATGAGAGGTTGAAGCAGAAAATAAAGGAAGGTAAATTGGATTAGGAGAAAATGGGGTGAGGTGGGACAAGAATAGGAATAAGAAAAGCCAAATTAATAGAACACAAGAATTGGCCATGATATTAGCTTATGGGAATCTTCAAAATGAGTCTGCAAAGCTTATGGGAATTTAACTTACATCTTATATTATTCCACTCAGCTTGTTTAATGAATTATGAGTTGAGATTTTGTTGCTTGCTTGGTGTTCAAAACTTGAGCTCTTTCATGCACTTCATAAAAATTCTGGTATAAATAAGCATATGTCTTTTTGCATAGTTCTTTTTGCATAGCTCTTTCATGCATAGTTCTTTTTGCATAATTCTGGTATAAAAATTCTGGTATAAATTTAGTGTAAATTCTTGAAGTTGTCTAGTACTGACCCAAGAGATTAATCCTTAGTTTGAAGTTTGAACATTAGATGCATAAATATGTTAACGTTGCTGATTGAAAAATCCCAACAAGTATAAGAGTTGTTGGCTTAAGTCAGACTGAAATAATCCTTTTCAGATTTCAGGATTCTGCATTTATTATTTTGTGGCTAAATGACTTAGATGTTCCTTTGTTTGGTTCTTTTTTTTTTCTCCCACAATACAAACAGATGCTTTGAGTTTCTTTAACAATTGCTTTAAGGGAAGCAATTGCCCTTAAANTCGTTTGCACAGTAAGTACTGATGCTTTGAGTTTAGTATAGGATTTCATAGATTCATATCGACGTATATTATTAGTTCTATTGCATTGGATCTTGTGTACATGTTAATTCTTGGTTGTGCAGAATTGACCTAAAAATAAGTTTTCTATCTAGTTGTACTCAACAATTGTCATCTACTTTTGTGTCTCAGGTAAAATATATAATTTGGGAAGCACCATCCACCATGAGACTATTAAAGATGATATGTTGCGAGTGGTGATTGTAGATATTAAAGATGGTTCTGCTCGTGTTCCTGTGCCTAGTGAGGAGGTTCAAACAGTAGGACAAGCACCAGGGAATTTTGTCATTTGGCCATCCAGATTGGCAAAGCCAATTTTAGTAAGTATTGTTATTCATACTTACCTTAATTACTTATGTATTTCTTGTATTTTGATGCATATATTAGACTTATTTTGTGGTCAAATGTAGGACGTTTCTAAGAAGACAAACATTGTTATACCTCTACAACCACAATTGTCTCCTTTACAACAACTTGGTGCAACGGTAGTGACAATGGGAAATAAAACTATTGAGATAGATATGCCTCCTGAATTGACATGCAAGACTGCTACCACCACTTTATTTGTGTCATAGGGATATTTGTGAGATTGTCATTGGTAATGATCTTCTCTCTACAACAGTTCTACAAGTTTGGAATTTGTAAGTTCAACCTTGACAAACCATGAAAATACTCTCACATTGCATTCATGTATTGATTCTAACATTATTTGTTCATATTGAAGGTACTTGCATCACCTTAGCATCGAGAGAAAGAATGCTACTATCTATGGATTTCTTGACCCTGTTATCATTCAAAGTGTAGGAAATAAATCAGAGGAGGTGCAAAAATACTTAACAGAGATGTTTGAAAAAGCTAATAAAGAGGTTTATTTAGCACCTTACTTGCATAAGTGAGTACACAAATTTTGAATTCTTGGTAACTGATTTAAAAGTTATTTTTAATTAATATTATTGTCACTTTTAGGGGTCATTGGCAATTGCTAGTAATTGTTCCGGATCGTTATCTTGTAGTTCTCTTATGTTCCTTGCATAAGAAAGCTAACACATTGTCCATCAAAAAAATTTTAGAGACGTAAGTTTTCCTTTCTGTTTTTTTTCTTCCTATATGATTATAATGATATAATGAATGTCTATCTTTTGTAGGTCTTTGGAAGCTCATTCAAGGTTGCGGGGCATTCCATCTGTATCTAGGAAGAAGATGCAAATAGTGACACCTAATGTAAGAGAAGTTGACCTTCGTTCTGTATTTTATGATTTTGCTATTTTTATGAGGAATTGACTTGTTGGTTTACCAAAATTGATCAAAGGTACATGGTACAAAGGCTATAGCTAGAGTATAATATGATCTTCTGTGTCCTTAGTTTGAATGAGTTTTGATTATTTGTATTTAATTTGCAGTGTCGACGTCAATTGGGCAGCTATGAGTGTGGGTATTACGTAATGAAGCATATGTACACCATTATTTTTACAAACATTACTGATTCATGGGACAAGGTATTAAAAAACTAACTAAATACTTATCTAACTATTCATTACAAAATTGTTCTAACTTAATTATTTTATTTGTAGATCTTTAATGATTCATCTCTAATGGAAGCTCCAGATATTGAAGACATTAGAACTAAGTGGTCTTCTTTTATATTAAGTGTTAGTAAATTGTAGAAACTTGACTACAATGTAGTGTAGATTGATGTTATATTTGGATTTGATATATGGTTTGATTTACAAATTATGTATTAAATATTATTACACAATTTAATGTTTAAAATTGATTTCATTATGTTAGTTTAATTGAATATGTTCATTTCATATTATATTGATTATAAATTGATTGATGAGATTATAATACAGGAAATCAATTGAAAATTGAATGAATATTTCAAATGTAATAATGAATTTTTTGTGTGAAACAAGTTTTTATGATAGGTGAACAATGTATGTAATAAAAGATTATGTCTGAAAAGTACATATTATGATAGGTGGACAATTACTTGTCATAATATGTTCTACATATTATGATAGGTGAAAGAATCATAGTCATAAAATGCTACATATTATGATGGTAAATTCGTTATATTATGACTCATAAGTGAAAATCTGTTATAATACACTGAACCTATTATGATAGGTGACAAAAAGTTTGTCATAATACACTGGACCTATTATGATAGGTGACAGAAAGACTGTCATAATACACTGGACCTATTATGATGGACTTTTGTGTCTGTCATAAAATGCGCAGGACCTATTATGATGCCTACAACTATGATGCCAAGTTATCCGTCATAATAGGTCCTTTTTACCCGTCATAAAAAACAAATTTTCCACTAGTGAAAAGACTTTCAAATATCAACATCGTAAAAATAACCTTGATCGATATTAGTTTCAATAATTGTATTTTGTCTCAAGTGAAAACAATATCAGTTAATGCCAATTGAGAAAAGTTTTGCAAATATCAATTAAAAAAATTGATGAATATAATGTTAAATATTTAGGAGGAAAAGCCTTAAAAACTGATAAACACAAGCTTAGAAAAAGCCTTAAAAGTATATCTTAACATAATCATTTATAATGTAACTAAGGTGTGTTGGATTAAGGAGGAAAAATGAAGTGAAGGAAAAGACACTATAAAATGTGACTATTTGGATTAAGACAACGAGAATGAAAAAAAAAAATTACTAGAAAGTTCTTTAATGGTTTTACAGGTGTGATCAATTTTAAAAATTTGTAAAATAGCATCTAATTTTATTATTAATATTTATTATTTTATTATTATTATTATTATATTATAAAAAATAATTTTAATTGATTATCTTATATAATGTAATCATTATTACAAGTGTCACTGTTCAACCATTAACAAACTCCTATGAATTAATATAAGTAATATTATTTAATTATTAATGATGAGTGTATATTTATCTTTACATTTATATTTTAAAATTTCAAAGTTTTGATGATATTTTTGTACTTAAATGGTTGATTTAAAGTGAATTTGTGACAGTTGGATTTATCAGGTTTGAAAATTAAAGATGTTTAAAATGTGAGTTTTAGTTGTATAAATTATGTTCGACATTCTAATATTCATTTGTGCAGTTGAAGTTAAAATTTTATTCATTTGAAATGCAATTAGAGAAAATTTCAAGGGTTTCTCTACAATTTTGGAAAATTAAGAAGGACATAAATGGAACTTTAGAGACAATTCAGTTGATATTTAAAGATAATGATTTTAATTTGAAAATATCAACCGAAAATATCTATAGAATATTTTTAAAAACTGATTAAATCTGTTGAATATTTGAAAGGTATAAAATATAAGATAAAAGATCTTATCAATGAGTCCAAATCAAATCAAGCCTATATAAAGAGATCCAGAGGAGACAAAAATAATAACTCATTCATTCTTAGGCTCCTCCACTAGAAGTAATTATTCATCACTCCTCTAATTTTTATTTTACCACTCATTCCACTCCATTCATAGAGAGCTAAGCTTCTACGACTATTCCACTTTAATATCATTATGGATTTTAAGGTTAAGTTGAATTAACGTATTTATCCTTTTTTATTAATGATTTGAGTTATTCTTCTTCTATGTTTTTCATTTCTCAATCATATAAAAAGTAATGATTTTTGCATCATAAGATATTTGAATCTACACTTATATTAATCATATAAGTTCAAGGGTCTCTAGGTTTGATTGAGAATTTACTTTGATTGAATTTAGGAACTTTCATATGATTACACAGGTTTTTGCTACTAATTGAGAGTGTACTTTGGTTGGTGGTAAGAATTTCAACTATAATTAATTAAAAATTTAATTTGATTAATTATCTTTTAATTTGGATAGGAGATTTAAGAATAAACATGATTAAACACAATAAGATTTGATTGAGAATGAACTTTGGTTGAATTCATTGTGAATAATCTAGAAAAGTCTTGCATTTGATTGAGAATTTACTTTGGTTAATTGTATGATCGTCGTCAAGTTAATTAAGAATGTAGTCTAATTCATTTAAAAACCAAACAATAACCAATTGAACAATGATATATGGATAACCGATGATGAATCTATCTTGGAAATATACAAATGAGGTGTTAAATGGATAATCAATGATATATGGATAACCGATGATATATGTGAAAATGGTGCGTGTTAAATTCAATGGGGGAAAATATACAAACATCATAATTTTCTCTCTTTTCTTTAATGTTAATGCTTTGTGTTTTATTGGTGCAACTATGTTATGCTATAATTCAAATTGAATAAACGCAAATGATGTTGGAAGTAAAAATCCAATACTACTTTTGGATGTTATGCATGTGTTCATGAAATGCAACTTAAAAGCGGCTATGAATGCAACTATGTTATGTGCACTGTAAAATGAACCTACTAATTTCTACTTGATGCAACAAATGATAATAAATAAAAATCCTTAAATGGTACTCAGGGTTATGCGTGAAACTAAGAGTCAGAATGGATACAATGCAAGAATTTAAAATTTCACATGCAATGCAAATGTATAGTCAATGAAAACTGCAGAACTAATAGAGTGATCCTAGAAATATCTACCTGGAGCAAACAATGAACAGAACCAAAACAAAACACCCAATTGAGTAAAATGTTGAAACATACTGAACTTTGATTCTTGAACTCAATTATGCAGAAACTAACCTTACACCAAGCATACTCAAATGCCTAATCTATACCAACATAATTAGAAAATCTAACATCTAGACAATGAATTATAGTGTGGGTTTCTAAAGGAAATTGTAAAAGTTGTTAACATAGCAATGTAGGGCAAATAAAGGATTAAAACCAAAGAAGTTAAAATCCCTAAAGACATTGAAAGTAGTGAAAATAAAGACCTAGTGGAATGCATGTTGAAAAGAAATATCTGAATCAAAATTCACTCCCAAGTGGTGAATTGAATGATATTATGCTAAAAAAGACCTATGTGAGAATAAGTCCTGCTTTCGGGTCCTTAGATTCCCATAATAGAATCACTAATATGCACAACTTGATCATTCAATTCATCCCAAAAACAAGAAAATTAATTTGGAGACAACAAACATGATACACAAGCTATTAAAAACAAAGTAAAGAAACATTGAAATGTTGAGAACGTAATGAAATTCATTCAATAAACGTTGTAACACTAAGGTGAAATGTAGAAATCAAACAAAACAAAGTAGATTTGATTATAATATGGCAAGAAAAACAGAATTAACACCAATTGGAAAAGCTGAATGAACAAGAAAGTAAATCTCACAAGAAACCAAAGACAGAGTGCATAAAGATAAAAGATATATGAATTTAAGGACATAATCTGTAAATGAAAAATCAAAATTTTATTTTAGAAAAGGAAAAAAAATGTACATTGAACAAGTTTGAAGAAATGAAATTGGTATAAGAAACTTTACTCAAGTAACATTCCCAGCCACTTCATGCTCTCAAAGGAAATTCGAGAAATCTTCTTGTACCCGACAAAATCAACCCTTCTCGGTGACAACTTTGTGCTCACTGGCTAAGTAGAATCTACCCTAATATTAAACTTCTTCAAGAACATAGGGAGAAGAAACGAGAACGAACAAAACGAAAGTTTATACATTGTGTTCTCTTGACTCTCGATTCTACTTTAAGAATGAAGAAGAATTCAAAGAAGAAAAGGTAAAGAAAAGTGTTGCTCCTCGTCTCTTTTTTTCTATCTACAATACCCCTTATTTCAGGTAAGGATTGAGATCCTTTACTCAGAGTAGTTAAAGTTGTTCTGAAAACTGGATGGACTTCTTAATGATCCTCCATTATCTAAATTGTGTTGTTTGTTCCCTCTCCTCCTTGTCCAATCGTGTGGGAGATACCTGTGAAAGGTACTCCGACGCTTAAATAACTTTACGTGATTACATTTAATAGAATTACCTGACCTTATGATAAAACATATATATATATATATATATATATATATATATATATATATATATATTAAAATGAACTTATCCTTAATTCTAACTCATTACGAATAAATGACTTTCATTATTTCATTAACTATCCATTAGTGGTCGTTATTATTATCTTAACTAATCAGTTACCGAATTATTAATTGCTTGTCTATCAGGTATCCATACACTACAACCTTTTTTTTTATTGAATCATAAAACCTTAGAAAGAAAACTCGAACCTTAACCTAATTATTCCCTATGAATCTACAACTTCAAGACCCAATGAATATGCTCAACTCCAATCATTTGAGCCCAATTCCTCTTCTCTGTCGAACCCAGCTCGTGTTATGATGCTTGTTCGGGTTATAGCATTCGAGACTTCCTCCATGGTTCACACCCAGCAGCTAGCTTAAAATCTTCTTTGAAGGTGGTGTGGCTAGGTCCAAGAAGAACTACTTTCCTTAGGCATAGACTTAGTGATGTTGTTCGTTTTGCCATTTGCAACTGGGTGCTAACCAAATCAATTTCCCTTTTAACATGTCCTGCAAAGAATTAAAAAATTAGAGAGGGGTTAAAGAATAAAAAAACAATAAAGAGATTATCTAGACAAAATTGTATTTTTATTTTTCTAAAAAGAACGAAAATTATTATTTACATTAAAACACTAACAAAAACAACTTTTAAAGGTAATTTTAGAACACACCACAACAGTTCTATAAATCCACTCTTCTACCATCTTTCATCATGCTATCAAATTGTAGAACACACTAATGTTATCAAATGCTATAAAAAAGAATAACACAGCCAACTTTGACGACTCGAACTGGGTGGTTGTAGGGAGAACTAGGTGGGTGGCTGTAGGGGAGAAAACCAACTTCAATCGAACACGATGTTCCTGTTTTTGTATGCCAGCAAAATGCAATTAAAGTCTGAAAGCACCAAAGCTAGATCCAAACACACAATGAGATATTAAAAACCCACCTTCGCGCAAGGGGCTAACTGTGTGCTTGTGTGTGCTCCGAGAACGGAGAGATGAAGACGAAAGCAAGAGGGAGAGGGAAACGCGACAATGCCTGGACGATTGGACGACTGTCTGTGTGCGAAGTGGTCTGCGAGAATGGAGTGAGGAAGAGGAAAGCAGTGTGTTGTGCGAGGATGGAGTGTTATGTGAAAATGGAGAGAGCAAGGGGAAAATGAGAGGGAAGTTAATAATGAGATGCGAGAGAGGAAATGAGATGCGAGAGAGAAGATATATGTGTGCATGCACTGCTACAAAAGGAATTTTTGACCACTTTAGTTTTTTAAAATATTCAAACTATTTTATTTACTTAGTAAGTTAGACATTTTGGAAAAATTTAGAAGTGTAGGACGAAGGAATTGGAGGTGAAGGGCGAAACACCCAAAAAATTATCATCTATTGTTTGTTTGATTTTTTGTTACATAACCATAACCATATCAGTGACAATTAGAGAAAGTAAAGTAAAAGCACGATAATGAAAATTGAAGACAACAAAGAAGAATGGAAGACGCAAACAAAACTAGTGTGAAGCTGTCGAAGTTAGGATAAAAGGATAACATAATCAGTGTTAAGCTATCTTTCCACCTTCATATCACGAATAAGGGAGATCAAAGAGCGAAAATTGTCACAAATCTGTCTTCACAAGTTCACGAACACTCAAATTCTTCACTTTTGTTTGATTAACTATATTACATTAAGGGATATAAACTCACATCATTATTAGTGTACGTAGCCTTTACCAATTAGCAAAAAGGAAGAATCAGAAGATTAAACCGAAAGAAAACTCGCAAAGTAACTTGTTATTTTTAAAGGGAAATGATACTTTGACATCCAGAATTTGATAAATTTTTTACGCCACCATGTGTCAAATTTTGGGTGGTCCACGTGTTTAATAAAAAAAACGGTTGAATGACGTGGATTAAGAATTAGGAGGGAGCCTGAAGAGTGCGTTCCATTTTGAGATTTGAAAATAGCATTGAGATTTTGGTTTCGAAAACCCTAGAGAGAGAAGCACCCACGCCATCGAGAACCGCTCGACGGAGTTTCCACTGTCAGTTGCAAAAAGTGCATTGTTCAACAGTTACCGGAGGGCATTCTGCCGCTGTGCCGCCAATTGGAACGTGCTCAGCCCTCGAAAAATTAGTCCCGTGAAGTAATCCCTTTCGCTCGCATGTCTTCCCACCCTTTATCAGAAGCATGCCGCCGTTTATTGATCAACGGAGCAAATTCCGACATTGTTCCACTATTGTTCCACCATTTATTGGATATAAAAGCGATGTTCAATCGTTGATGATCACAAGTATATGAATGTATATGGCGAAGGAAAAATTCTTGTTAAAACTAAATGTGCAAAAACAAACCTGGTAACAAAGTCCAAATAAGTTGGGAGTTTAGGAAAACTTTCTGCACACGGGGTTCAACTGTGAAAATGACCTTGTTTTTTAATTTAACCAACTTTTTTTAAGACTTATTGGATCTTAAAAAAACAAGGCCACTTTCACAATTGACTCCCGTGTGCAGAAAGTTTGTCTAAACTCCCCACATATTTGGCCTTTACTCTGAGGTCTGTTTCTACACATTGAGTTTTAACAAGAATTCTTCCTTGGCCATGTACATCCATATACTTGTGATCATCAATGATTGAACATCACTTCTATATCCAATAAGTCCAATAAGTGTTAAAAAAAGTTTTTTCAATTAAAAAGCATGGCCATTTTCATAGTTAACCCCCATGTGCAGAAAGTTTGCCTAAACTCCCCACTTATTTGGCCTTTGCTCCCAGGTTTGTTTCTGCACATTAAGTTTTAACAAGAATTCTTCTCTAGCCATGTACATCCATATACTTGTGATCATCAAAGACTGAACATCACTTCTATATCCAATAAGTATTAAAAAAAGTTTGTTCAATTAAAAAACAAGATCATTTTCATAGTTGACACCCGTGTGCAGAAAGTTTGCCTGAACTCCGCACTTATTTGGCCTTTGTTCCCAGGTCTATTTCTACACATTGAGTTTTAACAAGAATTCTTCCTTAGTCATGTATATCCATATACTTGTGATCATCAATGGCTGAACATCACTTCTATATCCAATAAACGGTGGAACAACGTCAAAATCTGCTCCGTTGATCGATAAACGGCGGCACGCTTCCGATAAAGGGTGGGAAGACACGCGAGCGAAAGGGATTACTTCACGGGACTAATATTTTGGGGCTGAGCACGTTCTAATCAACAACACAACAGTGGAATGTCTTCCGGTAACCATTGAATGACACACTTTTGGCAACTGACGGTGGAAACTCCGTCAAGCGGTTCTTAGTGGCATGGGTGCTTCTCTCTCTAGGGTTTTCGAAACCAAATTCTCAATGCAATTTTCAAATCTGAAAATGAAAGGCACTCTTCAGACCCCCTCCCAATTCATAATCCATGTCATTCAACCTTTTTTTCATTAAACATGTGGACCACCCAAAATTTGACACGTGACAGTGTAAAAAATTTGTCAAATTCTAGGTGTCAAAGTATCATTACCCTTTTAAAAACATTAGAAGGTGGATGTAGAATATGAGGTACAAGAGTGCATTTTCTAACCGTATATATTAACAACACAATAAACTATCAATAAAATTAAACTTCTTTGTTGTTGAGATTGTTGATAAGGGAAGCACTGATTTAGCTAACCTTAATCTCACAGTGCTCTAGTTGCTCTGGTTTTTTATGATGACAACACATTATTAATAACAGATGTTTTGTTATGTGTTACATGTTCTATTCTTTATTGTGGATAAAATCTAAATGAACATGTTTGTGTTGTTTCTTATATATGTATGCATATTCACAGATCTTATACTTGATACATATCTTTGTCTTTGCATTACATATGTTTATGAAAAGAAAAACCACATGCACTTTGATGAACTCATAATGTGTGGCAAATATGCAAGTTTTAAGTCGACTTCATTATGAAGAGAGTCGATTAAACTCGTGACTTTGCATAGATTTTCAAAAGCAGTGTTGTGTGCGATTTTGCATTGAAAAGATTTTCAAATTGAGCTGAAGTGTCTAAGTCGACTACATGCGTAGTGGATCCGACTTAATTAGTTATTTGATTTGAAATTCTATCAATGCTTGTGTACAATAACAACTATATTTCAAATGTTTGTTAAAGCATTAAATGATAGTCAACTGTATTAAATGCAAAATCAACTTGGTTGTTAAGGCTATTGCTTATTTGCTTATCTGTTATAACTGTCTGATGACAATCAACTTTATTAGTAGCACAGTCGACTACAGGAGCATCTGATTTATAGAAAACTATAAATAGACGTGACTTTGCTGATTATAGAAGAAGAGCAACTTTGGTTGAACTGACATTTTCATTTGTTGTTTTCAGATTGAGATCCTGTGATTAAGTGCTCCAAGAACTCGTCAGAAGACCGTGATGATGTTTCTTTGAGGAGATTTTGAAAGAGAAGAATTTTGTGCTTTCTGGTTGATTACACTCTATACATTGTGGTGTTCATCTGTTGATCAAGATTTCTATCAATCTTTGGAAAGATTGTTGTTGTTGTTGTCCTGCTGGGATTACATGGGGTGAACTCGTGGAGTTCTGTACACTTTGAGGATTGTTCAAAATGGGTTGAAGATTGCAGAAGAGGGAATATCTTGCTGCAGATCTTTATGTTGCTGCCTATATTTTGGTTAGAGGGTTAGAAAGGTGTTTTATATTTTTGATGTGAAGGTTTCTATAAAAGCCTTGATGTAAAAACCTTGACCATTATAATGTATTTGCTTCCTAGTTGTGAAAGAACACTAGATGTAGGCATTAAGACCAAACCAGTATAAAAATTTGCATTTGATCTCTCTATCCTTACACTTTTACATTAAGTCAACTTAATTGTTTACGTAGTCAACTTTACATTTCCGTTACACTTAAAATTTTCATTCTATGCGATTCAAAAAACTTTGTAAAGGTTTATACTTTGTAAAAAAGATTTTGAAAAAACTTTGATTTTTAAACCTCACCAATTCACCCCCTCTTAATGTTGAAACTGAGTCATCCTGATTCCAACATTTGTTATTACTATGACCAAGAAAACTTTTACCAACTTCCATGATGATTGTCAAATATTCTTAGTAGAAAAGAAACATCTCAACCAAATTCTTTAAGACCACAATCCTTCCCTCATTGAATCTAAGTCCATGTATTTACTATATAAAAAATTGAATAAAACCAAAGTTCACATGTTAATGATACTCAACACATGTAATGACATTCATATACTCAGTATCAGAATAAAAACATAATGAATGATAATTAAATAAGATATTGAAGTTGAAAGGAAATATGTCTCCTATTATAGACAGCCATTTTACAGTCTTATATTTTAGTCTTTTAAATAATATTTGTTATTTGTTACTGTATTAAGTCATATTAAATTGTTGTAATTAAATAATATATCAGATGTAACAATCACTTTTTGACAATCATACAATTGATACCATAAATAATAACTGATTTATATCCGAGCATGGAACTACATTAAAAACATAAGCATGGAAACATTCTAACTCAAAGATAAAACAATATGCAATATGCTACTTGTTCGTCTAAAACGTAAATGTCACGGTTCCCTACACACATTTTCTGTGCCATTTATTGCAAAGGTTTCATAAAAAATCAAGTATAATTTTGAGTTCCCCCTTTAAAGGGCTAAAACAAGCTTCGACAACTGCAGAACAAGGTTGGACACCTGTCAAGCTTTGAGGGTCTACTGTTCTAGGTGTTCCAAGAAGCTTAACTCCCTGCTTCCAGTACTTCTTATCTGCAATCTTAACATGGGAACAATAAGCTATAGCTCAGTTTTAGATCCTTTACAAGAATGAGTTTAGTCTCAGGTCTTGATTTAGTCTTTCATATATAAATTATAATTCTGCAATGTTATAAAAGAGAGGAGCTTCATAGGTTTAGTTAATATTAGAAAGGCAAGTGAGAGTGACCTGGACCAGTTGAAATCACAATAGAATTTTGTAAATCCATGACCCAGTCAATCCATAATACAAATCCATGACATACCCCCCTCTTGGTGAACTTAACCTGCAACAGAAAATTTTCAATATTCATTGTGTAAAAATGATTTGTATTTGCTAATTACTATTCTGTAAGATATATAGACGATATAATTAGTCAATTAATCGCCTATGCAATCTCCAATTAATAACTGGTAAATAATGAGCATGCTTCTCTCGAGCTAATAATAATTACTCAGTTAGTAAGCTACACCAGGGACTATGATAGGTCTCTGATAAAGAAACCTTATCCTTCACTCACTTCACACGCTAACAGAGTATAGAGAAATGATGAATAACCTCTGGTTTATTGCTCAACAGGAAAGAATACAAGAATGGGACAACAAGGGAGCCTAATCACCCTCCAACAAGACTCAATTGTCTGTTCAGAACATAAGAACTGCCAAAAGTCCCTCTCCAAAACCCAGCTCTCCTATTTATACAAACTAACATTCCCGCCCATCCTAACTGTTAACACAGTTCGGCCACTAACCAACTAACTCCCTCTAACTGTTTAATAACAGTTATCTAACCTCTCCTCTTCCTTACATATACCTTCAACTTCCTATCAGACTAACTATTGTGCAATCCTTCGTTGAAAGGAAACTGTTTTGAAATCTGATAACTAGACATCATAGTCCCTGACAACGCCAAGTACCAAACCTGCTGATGATGCCAATGCGTCCAACCCTTACATGATAATATGTCATAATACCTGGGATTTTCCTTGACATTCGCATATTTGTTTTGAAAAATCAAACTCCATCACGTCAAATGTCTCACTAAGCACCTGAAACATTATGCAAAATAACAAATTGATACTAGTACACTATTGTTATTTGATAAGTGGAATTTACTTCACTGAGGGAACCAGCTCGAAACATGAATTACATCAAATTCTCCACACTGCCAGACGAAAAAAGGGAGACAGGGACCCTCTTCTAGTTCCGGTGGATGACCGCAGGCCCCCAATGTAGCATTTACCACTGAATGGTCAAAACCTTCAATACTACTCAGGCAACAACGACTTTTCCAAAGATCCTGAAAATTGTGTCCCATTAATCCATGTATAGGGCTCCACTACCAACTAAAAAAAGAATAGCTATGTTCCCTTAATCCAATGTGTTAAATGTACTTTACTTATATATTATAAATTGGTCTTATCTCTAATTTGATGTGAGACTTCCAACACAATGCATAAATAAAAGAAAAATTCCTAATCTACAAATTTGAGCTTTGATTAGTGCCCAATAACTTACAGGAAGAGACATAGCGCATGCTCTTAATATTCCTTTACTAGGAATTGTCAGAGCATCTTCTGAGAGTATATCATTAAGTGTAGTACGATCCCTCCTAAAAGCAGAAAAAGTAACTTCAGAATGCTAAGTGCCAAATTAAAATCATATTGTCATTGATCATTTATATTTGTTAAAGCACAACTATTATCAAAATAAAAAAAAATTGATTACTGCAAGAAAAGTTAATAAAAAATATACCAAAATCGTAGGTTCTGCCATGGCAGCATACCATCGTATCCTACATAGAAAGGTTCAGCTATTAACAGATCAACCTACACAAAAGGGAGAAATGGCTTAAACATTCAGGGAAAAGGAATTGACGTCAGATGTACAGCATAGATATTGTTTTCTACAGAATGCAACATACGTTAAGACAAACTACTTAAAATGAAATGAATATGTACCAAAATATATAAAAAAAAAAATAAAGGTTTTGATGTAGGATAACTGAATAGTATCCTTGGCAGGGTGCTTCCTTGAAAAACCTGTAGTAATCCTCTTGGACGAAGTGTTCAACCAACTCAAATATTACGTACTCTCTACAACAACAAGCCTTGCATAGTCAAAATCGAGATCTTACTTAAGATCGGAAAGGAAAACATATATCATAAATAGGAATATCGTAACATGGATAGTATGAATGTACAAATTTTCTGAAATTGATATTCACACAAAAAATCATTATATGTCATTCAAAAAAAAAAAAAGATAGATTGAATTGGAATGAGAGTGAATGGAGTTTGGAAGTTCAATTAGATAGCTGAAGGAAGAGTGGGAATTTGTGTGGTTTAGAGAAGGAAGAGTGGCAGTCGGGACACATTTTAATGAAGAGCAGCAGCGGCAGTTTTCAGTGTGCAGTGGCAATTTTCCTCACTTACAGGAGAGAGGGAGCCACTGTTTTTTAATTTTTCAGTGTGCAGTGGTAGTTTTCCTCACTAGCGGAAGAGAGGGAGTCACTGTTTTTTTTTACTTTTTCAGTGCAGCAGAAGTTTCCAAGAAGAGTCACTTCTTTATTCTTTGGGGACAGCTTCCAGAGTCACTTTTTTTTTTGGGTGCAGTATTAGTTTTAGAGGAAGTCATTTACTAATTGGGCTTAAAAATGTTTTAAACTAAAGTTTTAGGGTTTAAAACGGGTCTAATTAAAATCCACCAAAACACCCTAGAGCTATCTGTCACGACTCACGAACACGCACACGAGAAGCTAATGTTGAGGCTGAACCACCGCCAGTACGTCAACACCACTAGAAATGCTGCCTCAAGTCACTGCCGAGAGAGGCAGTACTGTAGCAATGTCTGTCGGCTTCTTCTCGCTCGTTGCTGGAGGGATTACATTGGGAGAGCTGCTGCCATGACACTCATTGTGGCAACTTGCCGCCAGTGGCATCTCCACGATGAGTGCCACCACAATGTCTGGCAGGTTCTCACTCGCCATTGGGAGATTATATTGCAAGACTCACTGTTTCCACACAGGTTGCAATTTTTAACAACTATCCAAGCCGATCCAACAAAATCATAACTTCCAACAAACCCTTGATTGAGGAAGGGGAAGAAGATCGTAGACTCGTATAATGTTAAGGGTTGAAGCGCAATTTTGACTACCATGAGTCTAATCCCACTAAATAAGGTTGATTACATAAATCATACAATACCATTGGACTTAGTTAAAGACCAAATGTTCATCATGAGATCCCTCTTTATAAATTCCTCGTACTCTGTTAGGACCCAAGATGATAAGATAGTTTGCGTTTAGGACCAAACGGTCATGGGTGTAGAGGGTTTCTGTTGTAGAGAGGAATGGGTCAGAGTGGCTATAAATAGAGCTCTTGTAACGCTGTAAGGGGCATCGAATTTACTTTGTGTACAATCTTGCTTTTAGCTTTTAGCGAGGGGTTATGCCCTCAGCCAGGGAGGTTATGCTCCCAGCCCATTCTTTGTAAAGATAGTCTCTGTGAATTATACAGAAAAATCCCTTCTTTCATCACTATTTCTATCTTCTGAGAGTGTTCTTGTTAGGTTCCAAACCCAGGAACCTAACAAATTGGTCCGACCTGCCGGATCGAAGTGGGGGTGAAGGATCAAGCATATGCTGTTTTCCAGAAGCTACCGTTTTGAGACGCTGCCGTTTCCAGAAGCTGCTGGAATCAAGTAGTCAAGAAACTGCCGGATTCGAACTAGCTGCCGTGCGGGGGTCTCGGTTCAAGAAGCTGTCGTTTCAAGAACCGTCGGATTATCAAGAAACTATCGAATCCCAAATTGAGCACGAAAGCGAACCATGGGCAAGAGCACGGAGTGGAGATTGGAAGCACTGGAGATTATGATAGGAGGGATGAAGGTGGAGTCCACTGCAATATGGCAGGACTTGCAGCAGATAAGGAGGGTACTCGAGACGCAGACGAACCACCATGACGAGCAATCCAACGAAAGCTCCATTAATGAGAATCAGCTGCGGGGAGGGGAGGAAGACAGAGGAAGAGGGGTCGAGAATTGACTAGAGGGGCAGAAACAGTGGCGGAAACAGGTGGAGCTACCCGTCTTCGAGGGGATCGATCCGCTGAACTAGATCAATCACGCAGAGATATTTTTCGAGCTTCAAGTAGTAGAGGAGGAGGAAGTGCGACTCGCATACATAAACATGGAGGGCAACGTGGGTTACTGGTTTAGAGCTTGGAAGGAGAAAGCCAAGAATCGTTCTTGGGATGGTTTGAAGCAAGCCCTGGTGATAAGGTTTGGAACCATTGTTGAGCAGTTGACGGCATTGAGACAGACAAGGACAATGGACGAGTAAGTACAATACTTCAAGATATTGGCGGGTCAAACGAAGAAGGTACCAGACGAGCAACTTTTAGGATATTTTCTTGCAGGATTGAAAGAGGACATCTGGAATCAAGTTCGACAGCATGGACCGCAGGAATGGATAGTGGCGATGCAGATTGCAAGGGATGTTGAGGAGTTCCGGAGAGTTGTCGAGCGGTCTGAGGACAAGTGTTATACCGATCAGGAGTGGCCAAGTAGTTCGAGGCCATAGAAGACAAGTTGTCTTGGGGACGAACGGGCGATGAGGTGACACGGTCCAAGGCCGATCGCTATAACCCAGGCCAATCGAGAGTGACCGAGCGGTCGGTCAGAACCGAACAGGAGAAGACTGCTGGACCCAATGGGAGAGGACTGACGAAGTTGAATGTGACAAGACGGTCGGAACCGAACAGGCTAGCACTACAAGCTACGGACCCAAGAGGAATGAAGGAAGCGAATGGGAGAGAACCGCCAACTCTGAACGTGAAAGGACAGGAGGAACCGAATGGTCTTACATTTATAGTCAAAGGTCGAACGGTCTTACACTTAAAAAAGTCTCCTAGTCATTGGCCGAACGGCCTTACAGTTACATTCAAAGGCTGAACGGTCTTACAGTCCAAAAAATCTCGCAGTAATTGGCCGAACGGGCTTACAATTAGAATGAAGGCTAAGGAGGGAAAGGTGGATGGAAGAATCAATGGCCGAGAGAGAAGGATGGATTTTGTGAAGAGGTGGACCAACGAACAAAAGAAGGGCCTTGTCGTTCGTGAGGCACCTGCAGAGGAGAGAGAACTTTTTGATGCTTTGAAAGACATCGAAGACCATTTCTCTAGGGATTATAATTCTGGAAAAGAGGTGACCAGAATGCTGGAAGCTAATAAAATCCAAGAAGAATGGAAGTCATTGGAAGAGGAATTGCCACCACCCAAACCTCCAGACCTGAATTGAAGGGCAGTTACCAGAGGGTTCCATTCATATGAGTACACGATGATGAAGAGGAGCCATGAGATCAAGCCTTTCATTTCCAACCTTGAGGACAAGGTTGTTTGGAAGGGGGGGTGTAATGTTAGGACCCAAGATGATAAGATAGTTTGGGTTTAGACAGAACGGTCATGGGTGTAGAGGGTTTCTGTTGTAGAGAGGAATGGGTCAAGCGGCTATAAATAAAGCTCTTGTAACGCTATAAGGGGCATCGAATTTACTTTGTGTCCAGTCCTGCTTTTAGCTTGTAGAGAGGGGTTATGCCCTCAGCCAAGAAGGTTATGCTCCTAGCCCATTCTTTGTAAAGATAGTCTCTTTTACTGTGAATAATACAGAAAAATCCATTCTTTCATCGCTATTTCTATCTTCTGAGAGTGTTCTTGTTAGTTTCCAAACCCAGGAACCTAACATACTCAAATATCAAATCCTCTTTAAGTGAATGATATTCACTACCATATATTAACTAAGAGAGTTCTACATGCTTACACTGAAGATCTATTTATTGACCCAACATTGACAAACACCCTGATAAGTCATACACTGGAAAAAAAATAAAAAGAAAACTTAGGTATTTGAAGATAAAAGATAATATGATTCAAATTGTATTTTGTAAACCCGTACAAGAGGGTATATATGGAACTCCATCACCTTAGAATAACGATTACAATATCCCCTATAGGATTCTACAAGATCCTAAGTTTCATAATGACAATGATAATATCTCTTTTCAAAACTCAACACATACTCTAAGCTGGAATATGATAACGTGAAATGACAGAAAAATTCTAGATAACATAAAATAAATAAATAGAAAAGAAAGTGGTCCATTTACATCAGGTTTATTACTAGGAGGAAATAGGACCAAATATTGTTTAAATACAATAATCACATAAAATCTATGCATTTACTACTAATTTGAAAAGATGAGCCAGTGTTCACGAGCTCAAAAATTAAGTAATAAAGTTCCATATAAAAAATATAAGAAGCAAAGTAAAACAATATTTTCTGAATTAATGTCCATTTCACTGCTTCCAAGTCTCTCGGTCCAAATGCAAAGTTATTCCAAATTTAGGATTTACCCATCAGACAAAAGTGGAGTATCAATGATATATGTTTCTAATTGAAGAAATAATAAATCAACCAAGTGGAATCAAGAAAATTCAACCTTTTTCTGATGTATATCATCCATGTTTAACTGTTGCACGTTTTTTTCAAGAACTTCAATGCAACTATGTGACAAACCATTTGCATGGGCAACTGCTTGCAGGTATTGGAGGCCCCTTTCCCTCAACCCAGGAAGTAATGACATTACACTTGCTTCGGAAAGCTTTGCTACAAGAAGTGGTAAAAAGACACTATCATCTACAACCAAGCATAACAGGCGATCTTTTCCCTGCAATTGCAAACATGATCAGTTATGGTAAAGTAAATAGAATACGTTAACCTGAATTATGATGTACGGGCTAAAAGAAGTCTTAGTCTATAATTTGTTTTGTATACAAGTGAAAGCTCAATCATATGGCATGGGAAGAAGTTTGAATAACTTACCATGCTTTGTACTGCTTTCAACATTGAAAGCCTCCATTCTTTATCTGCATAAATTGCAGCTCTTTCTGGTGGTAGTACAAGCTGAAAATCTCCTGTCATGCACCTATGGTTCAAAATCTCAGTAGTTGGTACTAGGGTATCAAAATTATATGAGAAACTAGTTTCAGTATGAGTAGCAAGTAAACGAATTTCTTCCCCTTGGAGTATGGAAATACCACTGCCTGGAACGAACCAAACACACTGTTTCCAGTGGTCACACCAACCAATAGGACCTAGGGTAGAACCAATGCAACATCATTAATGAAGACTCTAAAATATTAACAATTAACAATAAAAATTATAAATATTCACAAGATATGATGATTAATAATAATATATTTCATATTTCATATAACTTTCAAACATATCAAACCCATGTATGATAGTAATGTAGTGTGTAACTTTGAAGTAAATGCACCCTAACTAACAAACGAAATCATAACAGACTCTCACTTGTAATTGTCGGTGAGCTTATCCACCTTGGAGCAGTGGAATAATAGATAGTCCCTTCCTGATCAAGTTGAAGTACCCACCTGAATCACACACAGGACTGTGAAAGGAAATAAAATAGTCTAATAACACAATTAAAATAGCATTAAAAAACACATGATTACCAAGAGACCACAACATGAACTCTCCCATCATTTGTTGCCTTTACACACAACTCAGTTTCTCCATAACTCTCTGGCCGTTTCCAAAAATCAAATTCAAAAATTTTGAACGGTTCTGAAAGCTAGAGGATCTTAGCTTGAGCATGAAATATACTACTATTAATAATGTTTAAGTGAGTAACAGAATTTCCATTAAACATACCAATGTTATTTCTTCCTGTAAAGGATTGACATGCATAGCATATTGCTGACGTTTGATACCTAGCACACTATCAAGTCCTGGAGGAGTAAGCCGAATGCTATCAGATACAGTAGCCTCGTTGTTATGAAAATCATGCAACTTCCACAAGAATGTGCTTTCAACCAGCTGAAGAAAAGTTACAAAGGAAGAGGAGGCATAAATCTCTGTTAGAATCAAGTCAAAACTCAAAAGAAAGGAAAGAGTACAATGAAAATGATCTTCATAATGATAAGAAGAGTGTTAGCAACATACTCTCTAACCTACTGCTTCTAAAACATTATCTATCATTGGTTAAATTTATTGAAAAATACATATTATGAGACTCATTAAATAGCAACTGAGACCCACAAAAATTGATGATTTATAATAAATTTTAGTCAATAGTAAAAAATTTGTTCAAACAAAAAATGGTATGGGGTGCGTCACTAACAAAATAGGGTTAAGTTTTAATGATATTTAGGTTAAAGATGATATTTTATATGCTTTTATCATTACAGTGGTATGTCCATACTCAAAGGTAGTTTCCATACTCATACAGTGGGTATGTCCATATTCAATGATGATCCAGAAGAATGTAGTATGTCATGTCCCCTGATTACCTGTCCATATATAGTTGCTCGATATGGCACAGTCATAGCATTTTCCACCAACAAATTGTCATATGCATGTTGTAGGGTCGGTATAAGCCCCTCACCCAGTAGCTCTGAATCAAGTATCTCGCTTACCTATAACAATTATCTCGATTCAATTTCTTTTTTGAAGGAGGAATGACATCAAAGGCACTAGCTTGTGCTCAAAGGATCCCACTTCTCCAATAAAGTGAGATGATTAATATCAGTCGTTGATAAGAAAATCAAAGGTTGATAATTTATGCAGACACACATAAATATCAAGCATTGGTTTAGTCACTAACTTAGATTGCATACTTTACCATAACTGACTCTAAAAGAGTGAATCAATATATTTGTTTTGAAACCTCGGCTGCTAAAGTTAAACTTTCAAAATGATTATAAATCTATTTTCATACCTTCAAAGGAATTTTGAGAGCTTATGAACTGAGAAAAAAATTTATACATTTTAAGCAGAAAACTTCTCATAAGCACTTCTAACTTGTATCCAGACATTCCTATTATTCATTTGGCTATCTAAAAATCAAAATGTGTCAAGTGATGATAGGGGAAGGACACTTACACAAGTTCATCAAGATGAGAATTTTGAAAATGAAACTTACAAGAACATGTGCTCGCGAAGGCATATCAAAACCAACTTGGAGTTCCTCAGACCGCTTGTTGATGATTTTGACTCTTCCCTCCATGCCATTAAGGCGCAACACCTTCTTCATCAGCTTCACCATGGGAAGGTAAGATTCACAAGCTGTGACCTTCCCTTCGTCACCCATGGCACGTGCAGCCATCATCGAAAGCAACCCAGTTCCAGCACTGACCGATATAGTGGCATCATGTTATACAAAGAAGTGCAGCGACTAAAATCAAATTAAGTCACGCCTATATTTTTATTTATGAATGTAGAGTACCCGATATCGAGGACATGGCAAGGTTTGCTGATGGTTTTCTGAATGGCTTGGCGAAATGCCGCGTTTCTGGTGGAGTCATTAAGCATGTCCAAATACGACGTCGTGGCAAGGAAAGGCTTGTGGAAATTCTGGGCGAAGCTCTCGTCATTGTCTTCAATGACGATCCATTCAGAGTTACCTGTTAACGGATTAAGTTTAAGCTGGAATGCGCGGTGGGAGGACATGTTTTCTTAGTTTATAAGGATATGTGGGGATTTGGGAGAGGAAACTTAGGGTTTTAAGGAAACACAGGTGAAATGGTTGATGAAATTGAAAATGATATTTACTCCATTTTGCAGGAAAATGAACATCAAAGCCAGTTTCCCGGAAAAAAAGATTAAAGGACGGATTCATTCATTCATTGTAAAAATAATTCTGAGAAAATATTATTTGATTATAAATATTTTGTACTCACGTAACATCTAATTTTTATTTTTATTTTAATATAGTATTACAATATAATTAATAAAAATAATTCCTTTTACTTTTTATTATTTATTATTTGTGATTATATTTATTAGATGAAATATGTATAATTAAATATATGATTTAACAGTGTGATCTCATAAGGGTCAAGATGTCCATGTAAGATCCTTTTATAAGTTATTAAATTAATTTTATTTAACTATTAAATTAATTTTACTTTCAAATTAGTAATTAATAAATTAAATTAACTTGACTTGTATCTTAATAAATACGGAATTAATTTTTAATTATTTTATTCTTATAAAATTTTACACCAAAAGTTAATAAAACATAATATAAATAATAAAAGATGAAAGTAAAAATCTAACTAAAATTAATAATTAAGAATAATATGCAAAAATATAAAGGTGAATTTGATAATAATAAATAAAACAACAAATTAATAAAATGACTTAAAAATAATTATGTTAAAACAGGTAGATTTCATTCCTCTTTTAAAATAGATTATTCATCGATTAACTAAAGACAATCATTAAATTTATTATTAGTGTAGATTTTCAAATCAATGTAAAATTTCAAATGATTTTTTGATCTTGTAATTTCTAATCAAAGTATAGTCCCAATTAAAAGGGAGAATTTTTAGATTATCCTTATAAAGTCAATTAAAGTATAATTTTAATCAAATTTTACTATACTTAATCATGTTTATTTCTTTGTCTCGCAAAGTAAAGTTAATTAATTAAAATAAAATCTTGATTAATTATAGTTAAAATGATTACATCTAATCAAAGTAAAGTCTACATTATTGGTAAAAATTTATTTAATCATATAAAAGTTTCTAAATTAAATCAAAGCATAGATTAGATTAAATTTTAAAACCTTTATGATGTGTTCGCTTACAAGTGAGTCATTCTTTACAAACATTGGAGAATCGAATTTGCAGGTAAAATTATGTTTGTTTTCACTTATTTTAAAGCGAGAAGAGATGACGATTAGTGAGATTGAGAGGTTTTCAAATTTCTCCTCAATTGCACTTATTTGAGGGTATTATGTATGAAAATACACTTTTACCCTCGACTTTCTTTGTTCACGAGCCACAAAGAAGTTGAAATCGATTCCATGGATTTGAAGAAAGAGTTAGAATCCAACATGGTTCTTAAACTCGACCAATATTTATTGAGCTCAACAAGGACAGCGGTAAGCTCAACCAGACGTCGTTGAGCTCGACAAAGGTGATGTGGAGCTCAGCTAAACGTGGTTATGGAGACTTATGAAGTATTTGGAGAACACTAGAAGGGGGTTTAATAGTGTTTTCCTAATGCTTATTGTTTTCAGCAATCAATTGCCTCACTTGATAATTGTTTCTTTAACAGAGGTATCCCCTAGTAGACCTGATGAACCTAGCATAGGATTTGCATCCTTGTCACCCTTCAACTTCTTTTCTCCATACGTTTCTCCTTCCGTCCTGGAGCGTTTCCTAAGTGTAAGAAAAGAAAAGCCTTATATCTCAAGCCATGAGGGGGGTAAATTGGATTAACCCTTTTTAATGATCTTTTAAAAATCTTTATGAGTTATTTACTTTCTTGAAATCAATAAACAAATAGCAATGAATCAACAAGTAGAGAAAGAGTATAGAAAGATCAACACAAACAATCTATACTGCTTCGACTATCACAAGCCTACATCTAGTCCTCTTTCAACAACCTTAGTTGAAGGAAATCCACTAAATTGATTGAGTATACAAAAATACAGAGACAACCTTGTCAATGCATTCCTCTCACCACTCAAAATCAATATAGCAACCCAAGATATGAACAACCTCAATCTCTTACAACAACCAAGAGCAATCACAACTCTCAACCCTTGGCAAACCCACACAAGTACACAATACACAGATTGTTTATGAAAAACCTGATCTCTAAGACACACTCCTCCACATGTTCACTAGTGGCTCCTTCAGTTCAAAAGGATGTGCAGAATCCAATTCAGACACGCGTAATCGTTTACAACCATTTATAATCGATTACAATGCAACTTTTTGCACCAGACTTGGCAGAACTTCACTTAGCACAATAACCTCTCCATGGGAGGTCCCCACCTCCATCTTGGGGGACCCAAAATGTTAAGATGCAGTCATTCCTCACTAAAGAACATAAAATTACAACTAAAAGAACTGGACTTGGGTCAAAACACACTATTGTTCACCAGTGGTCCTCCACGTGTTCACTAGTGGCTCCTTCAGTTCAAAAGGATGTGCAAAATCTAATTCAAACACGCGTAATCGTTTACAACCACTTGTAATCGATTACAATGCAACTTTTTGCACCAAACTTGGCAGAACTTTACTTAACACAATAATCTCTCCATGGGAGGTCCCCACCTCCATCTTGGGGACCCAAAACATTAAGATGCAACCATTCCTCACTAAAGAACATAAAATTACAACTAAAAGAACTGGACTTGGGTCTAAACACACTACTGTTCACCAGTGGTCCTCCACGTGTTCACTGGTGGCTCCTTCAGTTCAAAAGGATGTGCAGAATCCAATTCAAAGACGCTTAATCGTTTACAACCACTTGTAATCGATTACAATGCAACTTTTTGCACCAGACTTGGCAGAACTTCACTTAACACAATAATCTCTCCATGGGAGGTGCCCACCTCCATCTTGGGGGACCCAAAACGTTAAGATGCGGCCATTCCTCACTAAAGAACATAAAATTACAACTAAAATAACTTGACTTGGATCAAAACACACTGTTGTTCACCAGTGGTCCTCCACGTTTTCACTGGTGGCTCCTTCAGTTCAAAAGGATGTGTAGAATCCAATTCAAACACGCGTAATCGTTTACAACCACTTGTAATCGATTACAATGCAGCTTTTTGCACTAGACTTGGCAGAACTTCACTTAACATAATAATCTCTCCATGGGAGGTTCCCACCTTCATCTTGGGGGACCCAAAACATTAAGATGCAGTCATTCCTCACTAAAGAACATAAAATTACACCTAAAAGAACTGGACTTGGGTTAAAACACACTGCTGTTCACTAGTGGTCCTCCATGTTTTCACTGGTGGCTCCTTCAGTTCAAAAGGATGTCCAGAATCCGATTCAGACGCGCGTAATCGTTTACAACCACTTGTAATCGATTACAATGCAGCTTTTTGCACCAGACTTGGCAGAACTTCAGCTGTGGTCCCTTATGTTTTCATTAGTGCCTCATTATGTTCAACAGGTTGTTAAAAATTGAAGTTACAACACAATAGTAAACGATTACAACACAAAATTTAGCACCATCATCTTCACCAATTCAGTCAAATTCATCATATCACAAACATTACTTCATTCTTGTCACATTGACATTATCACTTCCAGAAAATGGATTCTTCAAAATTTAACATGTATACTAAATCAAAATATAAACCACTTCAATAACATATATACATGCAACCAAACATTATATTGCAAGAAATAGGTTTAATTACAACATCAAGTTCTTGTCCTATTCAAAATACCATACAATAATCACTAATTTTTCTTTCTAGGTCCTACATTTCCTGTGTATGGTGTCCTCAAGGCTTGGCTCTTATAACACATTCTTCTTCCCATCCTTACATAGGTCTTCAATTGTGGTTCGGTGTTGCACATTCCATCCGGTGTGTTCTGCGACATTCCACCATGTTCGGTCTGAGAAAACCCACCCTGTTCGTTCTTGGACATTCCACAAGGGGAAAGAAATGCACTGTCACTGAATGGTTGTGGACGTCCACCACTTTGGGATCCGTCGTCTTGCCTTCTACCTCTTCTTCTGGCCTTCTCTTCCTCCAACTGTGCCTCCACGACATTGACATTCCTTCTAAGTGTTCGTCAAAGTGCAAACATACATCGTTGAAAAATAATGACGAACCGTCAACTGCTCAACCAAAACAAAACAAATGTAAACACAAAAGGAAATAAGAGAAAAAACCCAAAAGGGGTCGAAGAACCCACAAAGAAACCAAATACCCAAACCAAAAACCCAATACCCTAACCACAACATCAACGAAAACCCACAACAAAAGGGTCGAATAACGCATTTACCTTGCTCCAACGAAGTTGTCGTCCGGGACTTCCCATTTCCACCAATGAGAGAGAGCGTCCACAAAGGGGGAGAACGAAATGTGAGAGAGAGCAAAATCTGAGAGAGAACCTACGAAATGTGAGAGAGAGCGAAATTTGAAAGAACCTGATGAAACAAGCCAAGGGTATATTTGGAACGAAAACTTTTTTAAATCCTCTTCATTTTTTCGACCAGTTTTTCTGAAAAAATAAAAAATAAAAACCAACCAATGACACCTGCCAGTGTCAAAAGTGTGTCAAATAAAGTGTGTCAAAATAACAGAATCCTTCTTGATTTAATTGACAGTTATAACATATCATACTATAAATGCAAAGGATTAGACTATGTTTTCTGTTTTAATCGATTAGGAAACTTATGTAATCAATCATATCAACACTTAACCATATTGTCTATCCAACTTTCACCCTTAAGAGATTATCTCACTTAAATAACATATTATGTCCTGTACTGTGTTTCAATCGGTTATATACCCTGTATAATTAATTATAACAGATCAGTTTGCCCCTATTAGTTTATTAAGTGATCTGGTTAAATCTAATAGATTATACACCTTCTTTAATCAATTATTTCAACCAGAAATGAGATTATCAATATGTTTTAAGCATGATTCATTCAACCATAATGAATTTACATATTTAGAACAAACATGATCAAGATATAAATACTTGTTATGTCATTTGTTGTACAAGAAACCATTAAACCATTTTATTGTTCATCACCAAAAACTAAGATATAAAGAGGTTAAAGCTCCCCTGTCAACACTGAGGTTTCCTAATTCTTTGAGACAAAGTCTCTTTCCTCTTGCAGCACCATCCGAGAGAATGTCATCCAGAATTGGGGTTGGAAAGGTTGGAGTTGATATATGGTTGATAACTCCTTGCTTAACAAATATTTTGAAGATGAGGCGAGAGTAGTGACACCCTTCCGTGTTGGCCTCATGGTCAGCCAGAGTTCGTGACAGATGAAGGAAAATAAAATGAAAAAGATGGACGTCGGTTTTGGTCATGGACTCGGGTACTCCACCGTTAGAGTTAGAGTGCAGGAAGGTTCTCGTACAGATGAGGAGGAGATCCTTTGTTGGCTCACTTAGTTTTTCAACGACAATGCCGTTGCAGATAAACTTTCTCTCAATGTTCTCTCCGTAGAGAACTCGTTCCACTTTCCATCGAATGCGTAGATTTCGTCCCAATCCTCTATGAAACAATCATTGAACCGAGAGGAGTTGATTGCTTCGGCTATGGTGTCAATACTAACAACAACTGCCTTTCCAACGACTGCTGATGTTATGCAATCGGGCTCAACTGGAGCATTTTTCCAGAACTCTCTTACTAGTTCTAGAAGGATAGGCTCGTCCTATGAAAAGTAGTTTTGTGCACCATACCTGATAATCCTGTTTCTGGTGCCTAAAGCTTTGCCAAAGTTGTTACATCTTCTAAGAGAAGTGTTTCATTATCGTCTTTTTAAATAATACTTTGATGCATATAATTTTTTTATATTCATTTCACAGTATTTTAAATGCTAATGTGTATATATTATTCTTATTTTTTTTTTACATATTCATCCGTTACAGTTTCATGATTTATAGCATTAAGTGAAATTTGGACATAGTGATAATTGTTAATAAAAGAAAGAATTAATCAAAAGTTTTAAAATTTTCAAGTATGTTTAATTAAATTTTCAGTTTATTAAGTATTCAAAAACTTTTATATCTTTTTATTAATTTTTTTATTGCTTAATATTTTTCATTAATAAAAGAATACTATTATTTAATCAACAAAAATATCTAATGATAAAAACTCAATTAAAAAAATAAAAAATTTAACAATTGGATAATTTTTTTTAACAAAATCTCAATAAAAAATATCTAAATTTTAGAACTTAATTAAACTTGAAAAAACCAACTAAATTTATGAAGAACATAAAAACCTAAATTTATGAAGAACCTAAATCTTAATTAAGCATAAAAGAAAATAATTGCTTCGTGACTAACATTGTCTTAATTCATTTTATCCTTTCTTCTCTTATAAATCCTTAGTGAAAAATTAATAACTGCCAATCAATCTAGCTCAAGTTACCAGTAATGACAAATTATGCAAGAGTCAACAATTCCTTACAAAAAGCATAATAATAATGCTTAGAACAAGCCTAGTTTCAAACATATTTTAGACCTTGTACAAAAAAAAAAAAAATTGATGATTACATTGTCATAGAATCCATAATTGTTCAAAGGAAATGACTTAGCTATAACAGGGAATCACAAACACAGTCTCAGGGATTTGTCCGAAAAGTGTGGCCCTGAGTGTCTGGTTTGGGAGGAGCATTGTACAACAGATCATGGATTTTGGAATACATCAGCATCTGAGAGGGGTCACCACCACTATTGCTCTGTGAAGCACGAGAACTCTCCTGCAATTTGATCTTCTCGTAAAGATACTGTTTCTCAGCCTCGGCTTCGTTTAATCGTTGTTTCAGGTAGTTGCTAGTAAATTCTTCCTCTGATTTATCTTGCTTGGCAAGAGAAATCCTCTGGAGCCTCTCAGCCTCTCGTTTAGCCTCATTAGCCTTCAATTGGAACATATCAGCCTCCGCATTTTTTAGCCTCACAATTTTCTCCAACTCTTCTATCTGCAGCTTCCTTTTTTGCCTCTCCATCTTGAGCTCTGCCACTTCCCTGGATTTGTCAGCTAATTCACGATCGCAAGCTTCGAGGGCCATGCGAGCCTTCTTGAACATCCTCATCTTCTCATCAGCTACTATTTCCATCTTTCTTATAGCCTCCTGCACTACTTCAGCAATTCTATTACATGCATCTTGTGGAGCAATCAACCTTCCATTTTCTCCATTTTCCAAGCCTTTTGGAGAGTCTACCTCAAGCTCTTCAATTAGTATATGCATTGATTAGAACAAGAGGGCAGCAATAATTACACGTTACAACCACATATGTCAACCCTCCCAACTCCCCCCCACATCACACACAAAAAACAATAGCCCTTGCTTAAAAAGAAAAAGAAAGAAATTATAGATGTAGCATTGGCACTATTGATGATGTCTTCTTTTATAATTATAATGATAGCGAGTCATTGCTACCCATTTTCTTCCCATGGGTGTTCCTAAATTCAACTTCAAGGTTCAATAAAGAGGAAATTCGACGGTGCAGAAATAATTTCAAAACATGCAACCAAGAAACATATACAACGCTGTAGTCTAACAGCGTTATTTATCAGTTCAATATATAGTCTTTGTGTAATATGTAGTCATGGAATTCAATAGATATAAAGACAAAATCGAAAAAACGTGATATTGCCTTATCATGTATATAAGAAGACATAAAAAGCAAAATTTCCAGTACCTTGGAAAAACATCAAAATTGCCCTGCAAGCAGCCTTTGAATCTACTTTTTTAGTTTTCAATTTTTCCTTCAGATCATCACACTTCCAAAACAACTTCCTCCCTCGAGGGTCTTTACTCCCGTGAAAGATCCTGCTAACATAATCAAGTTCCCTCATTAAGGCCTCTCCATCCCATGAAGGTGCACAGTGCTGGAAAACATCTTTAACCCAACCCAACAGTTCTGAAGTCCTATTGCAAGCTTGACACCGGAAAACCATTTCAGTTGGTCCCGCCCCGCTCTTTGAAGAAGGGCCAATGCAAATAAGTTGCTGACGAATGGCACAATCTGTGTGAGTCCAATGAGAACACAAATCACATCCAATCCAGCGGCAAGTATTCACCTCAAAGTCAAACTTGTTGCAGATCACACACATGCAAAGATTGCAGAAACCATTAGTGGCGTTGCATATTTCACAGGTACAATCATCAGCTGGAAGCTGGTTTTGGCACGCTATGTTTCTGCATCTCTTATAGCCAAAGATCTCAATGAGGGAATTCTGTGAAAGACTGATGCTAGGATGCAAAAATCCCTGAATTCCAGTATTTATTGCAACAAGGATTTCAAGTTGCACTCGATGTGCTCTGACCAGTGTCTTGGCTGTCAAATCAGTTCTGCCCTGAACAAACTTCTGCAAAATGAAAAATTCTTCTCTATGCTGTGAACCATTCCCTCCATCAAGGATAACTCGAAGTCCATTTTTCAACTCTTCTAGATACTCCTCGGGTAGACGATGCATTTTTTCACATATTGTGCCGACACTTTCTCTGGCAATATCCTGAAGAGTAACTTTGTCTGCACTAGAAACACGGTGAATCACATTCTGCTCAAGGCAATTAATCTCTGCTTTTCCATTCTCCGTCTTCTTTGTTGTAGCTGCATCAGCTGTAGGCCATGTTTCTTGAGAACTTGCACTTTCAGCCGGAGATTCACGGAGATTGTCAGAGTTTGATCTTGGTTCATCAGGAGACAGAACAGGATCTGAAGAAACAAGTGACAGTGATGTTTGTAGTCCCCCAACCTGTGATTGCGAACGCAGAGGGAGCATTTTTTGAGGGGAACCCTGGTCGATTCTACAGAAGAAGATGATACCATTTAAAAGATTTACACTGTTGATGCAATCACTAGCGCAAGGGATAAGATGCACATTTATAAACCACAACACAGTTTAGGGCAATCATTGTTAAGAAAACCCCAAAATTAGGGCTCACGAAAACCCTCCGTTAGTTGAATTAATTTGGGGATTTAGTCAACTATCAGCTCTTGTTACCATTCAATAGATGAAGATCCGACTAGAAATGTAAATTATAAATAATAAAACAAATTCATAAAGCTAGCAATCAAGACTAAGGTAAAATGCTTCTCATCTTGGGTCGACATCCTACAAACACCAAATTATGAACTCTGAAGCTAATTGCTTACTCAATTAATTCCTTAATATGAAAATCAGTAAATTTTCTTACTTAATCAAATAACTGAGAGATTTGGTCGTTCCCGTGAGAACACAGATATAAGAATCGCACTCTAAGCAGCAAAAACTAACTTTCGCTTAATCAAGGTTTGGAACTAACAAACTGTGCAAAAGTTAAAAGAAGAAATGAAGCTTGAAATTAGAGGAGCTTACTGTCCTGAGGAACCAAAAAGGCAGATCGAATAATATTGATGAGATTGATTCAACACAGCAATGATCTGAAAGAAGAAAACAGAAGAAACCTAACTCGACAAGAGGCTGGAAGGGAAAGCCGTGTTTTTTAACGCAATGGGTGACCGATTAAGCCGGTTCTCCGCAGTACACCCGTGACCAATAACTAGTCTGGTCGTGACTGTGGACTTGATATCATCTTCCATGCTGACATTTGGGAAACTCACTTTAATGGTTTTATATTTCTTTAATTCAATTTTATGATTGAAAAATTATTCTTAAATATGTTTTAAATAAGTTTATCTTAAGTTTTTCAATATATAATTTAATTTTAAATTATTTTAAAAAAAAAATAAAAATTAATAATTAAAGTTATTATAGATATTAGAAAATAATAGTTCTATCGGAAGAACTACTTTAGTAGATGAATAAATTTGCCTGCTAAGGAGATGAATGGTTCCTGGACATAAAAATGTTTCCTTTAACCTTCTAACAAATAAAAATGAAGATTCCCATATTTTCGATAATTGAAAAGCGCATGTCAAATAATTTTTTTGTAAAGGTCAATGTATATACTTAGTCCTTTTGATTAAATAATATTATAAAATATATTTTTTTATAATTATCATATATTAGCATAATATAGATTAAATAGGACTACATATATTTATTTTGATTTTTTAATATTGTATATTAATAAAATATATGGTTATGCAAATAAAATATTATATTTGCTACTTTAATATGTAAAGGTTAAGATGTTATATTTATTAATATTATCTTATCTTTTTTTGATATTTATAATTTGCTAAGTGTAAGTGTAACTTACATGACAAGTATTTGAAGACTTCTCATAAACTTATTATACGAAGACTAAGCCAATCACAGTATATTTAAAGTTATAATGATGAGTAATGTAAAATTTGTCACAATTAATTTATTATGATAGGTAATGTAAAATCTCATAGCTACTAGAGTTATCAAAATGAGTTACAACTTCTGGGTTAATCTGGTTCATTATAGATTCGGATTGAGTTGGGTTTGAAAAAATTGTATTTTTCTTATACAGGTTAGATTTCAATCCGGCTCAATTAAACCCGACTCATCCAGATTGAACTTATGGTGGACGGGTTGACCCACCAATCCACCTACCTAACTTTATTTTATTAAAATTTAATTTTAATTTTATAAAAAAAATTATTATTTTTTTCCTTGAAACATTATTTAAGTTCCCTATTTTCAAAATTAATTAAACACCTTATGTTAGGAGTGAAATTTGTTTACATTTGAATTATAGAAAATTTGTAATTTTTTTTATTTAAAAAAATTGTAATTAAGTGAGCTAGTGAGCCAACCCATTTATCCACCAACCCGTGGTGGGTCGGGCTGAAATCGAATTTTTCTGGCTCACTAATAAATGAGTCGGGTTGGGTTGGCTCACTCAGTGATCAACCCGTGATGGGTCGGGGCGGGTCGGACCGGGTGGCCCATTTTGACAACACTAACTACTGTAGAAAAGACTTTTAACGTCTGTTATTCGGGGCTTTTGGCGTCTGATCCCTCCCCGACGTTTTATTGGGTGACGTCAATGGGACGTCGGACGTCTATAGAGACGTCAGTCCCCCCAGCAAACGTCTATAGAGACGTCGATCCCCCCAATAGACGTTAGTCCTTCCCAGTCCGACGTCTACCCGCGCTAAGCGCGAAAACTCTTGGAATTGGTACCGTAAGCCATTTGACATATGTATGTGCACTGACAGATGTCAGACAGGACCATAACATACGTTTATTGTGTGTTTTTTAATTTATTTATTTTTACTATAAAACCACACCTGAAAAACAAAATTTGTCCCAACACAACATAATATAATATATTTTATGCGTTTCAAGTTAACAAAATACTAAATAATATAAAAAGCAATCCAAAACCTAAGCTATCATATACTAAATGTAATTAATGTTCAACAACAATAGAAGTCTTCCTAAGTCCATCTCTAGAGAAGATAAGTTGTCCACTCTTGTCTTATCTTTTTAATTGTGTCCTTTGGTATAGGAGATGTATTCTTGAACGCTGCAAAATGAAGAAAAATTCATTATGTTTGCATATGTTCAAAGATGAATTTGATTTGTAACTTATTAAAGGTAAGCATCATTACCTCAATCCAGTCATCTGTAATGGCAGATTGAATGATGGTTTTAACCCAAGACATGACATTGTAGCCACATTCCCATGAATCTAGTTGCTTGTTACACTAAAATGACAAACTAAATAGTCAAACATTTAGATCATTCAATAACAGAAAATAAATAAGAACTATAAATGACTTACAACCTTTGGATACATGATTTAAACTAGCTGACCTCGGGGTTTATCCATAACTCTATTTACATTGAAAACACAAGGTAACATTAATATAACTATATTTATCATAAAAAATTGAAGGTCAACATGAATTTGAAACATGAAAAGAGAAACACTTACCCTTGAAGCATGTTTTTCAAGTCATTTTTCATCCTCTTGTGCAGCGAACAAAACTATAGAATTTTGCATTGTCTAGGAATGATGACCATCAACTACCAGTGAGACCTATTCTGAATTATAAATAGGTAGTAAACTAATTAAGTAAACTTTAATGAAATTTTATATAGAACAACTCATACCCATCAATGTATTGCACAAGGTCTACGTCTCTATTTGACTCAGCCATCCATGTTTCCAAATAATTTTGTTTGGTTTCAATTGTGTTACCAGAAGGTTGAATGGTTTGAGGTTCAACAAATTCGTACATGGAAGACTGACCCTGGTCCTCAATGACTATGTCCATGTACCTAAAACAACAAAGTTAAGTTGTCAGAAACTATGAATCTAAATATAAATAATATAGAAGACAAAATTGATTATCTTACATGCACCATAGTTGAAGGATGGAAATATTCAACATCTTGTCTCCCCCAATGACCTCCAATACATCATTTAATGTGATATATAATGGCACATGGCACTAGAGCCCAAATGCTCTCAAATTTCAATACAATTCTACTGGTCCTTTAGATAACTTGGGTAATTTTGTCATTAGCTTTGTTAAAGGATCATCCTCCGCTTCAGCCATGTCATCATCTTCATCTATGAATGGCTCATGCATCGGTTGCTTTTGAGGACGTATAAATTGAAGATAAAATTTTCAAAGTTATCAATCAATATTTATAAATTTAACATATAATACTAATAATAAAAATATTATACTTGTGGTGTAGCAATGTGTGACATGATCAATGTTGTAGGCTAAACTATAAATGTTCCTATGGCCTCCCCCACAAAATGAATTTCTGAAGTGGGTACAAGAACCTGAGCTTGGGGATCCCGAACTTCGTCAATTGTCACACGCACGTGGTGGGGTAATAAGGGAGCACCATGAATAGTCTGCCCTTCCTCAAGTACTCGTTCGACAACCACAATACGTGGGGGATCCCCATCAACGAACAACTCATACTGACTACTATACTTAGTAGGGTGTACAGTAGAGCATGATCCTCTTATGTTGACCTGAGGTGCTGTTGGAGCTTCAGTGGGCAATCCCATGATGCCCTAGGTCATGGAATGTAGGTTCTCTTCAAGTGCTCTTTGGATTTCTTTATTTTTTCTTGTCGCTACTCCATGAATCATTGCTCCATAGATCTCATGCTTTGGTTGAGTCTTTCCTCCCACTGAAGATCCATCTTCCTTAGTGCCTTCTGACTGATGGATTTAGTGTTTTTTTGTGTAGGGCCAAAGTATTCATAAAGACCAATCCTCCCCCAACTCCACGTACACGTACTAGGTGCTCGGGCTTTCCAATGGCCGTTGTTAGAATGTCGTCCCTACCTTGACCAACAAATATTCCCTGAGTCTTCTGCTCAACCAACTCATCCTGCATATAACAAAAAAATTTGTTACATAAAACACATGGGATGATAAATATACAATCAATCCGTGTTTAGAATTTGAACTTACAATTCTTTGTGAGATCAAGGCAGCTAAGGAGGATGTCATGTTCCTATAAGACTTAGTCCAAGCAGCCTTCCACATCTCGTACCTAGCAGGTGCAGGTGCTAGGTCGAGGGATTCAAGTCCTAAGGCCTCAATTCGACTATTTCTCATCTTCCTCTCAAGAAATGCATAACCACCTCGTGATAACACGTGTGGTGCATTATTTAGCATTTGTCTTTTTTGGGCGGCTAACCTTTTACCCTGTCAAACAATGTGTATTCTTAAGTGTAAAATCACAATTAAATGCATTAACTAACTAAAGAAATATGTTAAGAAATAAACCTACAGGTCCACAGACTCTCTAGATGCACGGAACTGCATCCACTCCTCCTCAGTTATTATGTACTTGTCACAAGGAGACTCATGTTGTCTATCTTCAAAGACATATAGACGTGTCAGCCTGGTCTTGAAATCCCTTCATCTGATCACTACATGGGATAACACTTTCTTTCTAATTTGACCAGTGTTTGGAATATCAAAATGTTGTTGTTTAAAACAAAGAACATGTTAATGACATAATAAGAACAAAGTAAACAATAAATCAAATTTCTTTTAAGTAAACATACCTGAATGTCCTGCCATAAAAGGTTCTTGTCGACCTTTGGAAAGTCATCCCAAGATGCAAGAACGATAGAAACATGGGTTTTTTCTAACATGCCCAGATAACTCCTAAACTTATAAGCATGTGGCCTTGAAGGCATACCTAATCTCGGGTCAATCTCGATTGTATCCTCTCCCCCGCAACGCATCGGATGTCACATTAGGCAATCATGTCACAGATCGACCATTCCCGCTATTTCCCGATCCTGATCCCGAGCTCGACATAATTGAAAAATATATAAAAGGTTAGTACTACATCAAATATGATAAGTAAAACAACATTTAAAGGATATAAAAAAAAGATGTTGTTAGCTACGTCATTCTGATCACTCTGAATTGTGTGGATGTCATCGGCTACGTTATCCACCTTGTCTTCAATGGGTCTTGATGCAAAAGATGTGATCTCAAGTATGTTGGGAAATGGGTAGGCTTCGTTTTAACACCAAAAGGGGGTGAATTGGTGTGTTTTCAAAATCAGAGTCTTTTCGCAATCTTTAAATCAAAGTAGAAAACTTTATAAACTTTCTTGAATTGCAAGTTATAGAAATTCGTTTGCAGCGGAAAAGTAAAGTAGACTACGCAGATAATGGAGTCGACTAAAAGTAAAAATATAGGGATAGAGAATTCAAACGCGGGTTTTTATACTGGTTCAGCCTCAATGCCTACATCCAATGTCCTTCCTATATCAGGAAGCATTTTCACTATAATGGTCAAGGTTTTTACAGCAAGGAATTTATAGAAGACCTCCACGTCAAAAATATAAATCTCCTCTCTAACCTCTAACCAAAATATAGCCACAACACACAAGAAGACCTACATCAAGATGTCCACTCTCCTTCAATCTGCAACCCACTGTGAGCAATCCTCAAAGTGTACCAGACTCCACGAGTCCAACCCCTGTAATCACAACAAGTCCAACAATAACAGTGATCACCATGGATGCTAAACAAGTTCTTGATCAACCCAGAAAACACCTCAATGTGCAGATAATGATCAAGCTATGCATGCAACACAACTCTCCTCTAGAAACTCTTCAAAGATAGATCACCACAGTCTTCTTGATGAGTTCTTGGAGCTTCTGAACTTCAAAGAATCAATCTGAAATAGAATATGAAATTGTTATATTTCCAAAAGTTCTTTGAATCAGCTCAGGTTCGTTAATTTATAGATTTCTATAAATTTGACGCTCCTGTAGTCGAATATACTACTAATTCAATCGACTGAGTTATGACAGTTATAACAGATCAGTCAATGCAGTAGCATTCCAGTCAAACTAATTAATTCCACATTCAATACAGTTGACTCTCATTCAATGCTCAACTAACTTTTACAAATATAATCGTTACTGTGCATGAGCATAACAAAATTTCAAAACAAACAACTAATGCAGTCGAATGCGTGGCGCATATAGTCGACTAACAGAAGACATAACACTTTGAAATTCTTTTCAATACAAAATCTCACATAGCACTGTTTCTGTAAATCTATGCATAGACTTTAGCTTCATTCGACTTCCCCCATAATGAAGTTGACTTACAGCTTGCAGTTTATGACACGCAATGTAAGTACATAAAAGTGCATGTGGTTTTCATCTTTCAAAACATGTGTAATGCAACCAGATATGATGTAACATATACAAGCTCAGTGAATATGCATTCACACATCATTATACACACAAAAATATGTTTAACAAGATATCAAACAATAAGCAACAAAACATGTAACACAGTAACAATACATGTGTTATTAAAAATGTGTTGTCATCATAAAAAACCAGATTGATATAGATATTATGTTGGCAACAATCTCAACAATCTCCCCCTTTTTTGATGATGCACAACCATGATTAGTAAACAAACATGTTTGTACAAATCCATATCAGATTCAAAGTAAACTCAAGATATAACAATCATATTTCAGTTCAAATACTCTGAATTGACACAACCAATCAACAATATATCAAGTAGATAACATTTCACAATACTTCTTACATTATTTCTCCCCCTTTGTGCATTAACAAAAAATGTATGCTTTTAGATATGATATGTTGATAAACCAATCAGATATGCATCAAACAGAATGTATAATCAATTTAAAAACATGGAGTGATGGTCCCCCTATCATATATATTCACATGAAAAGATAACTCCCCCTGAAGTGTAGCATGTGAAGAAATGTGTGCAATTGTGTAATGTTCCCCCTGTCATTATGCATATTTTCACAATTAAATTCAGATGCACAATGCAGTACAATCAAAGCATACAATCATCAAAACACAGAATTGTATCACAGTTAAGATATCAAACAATTCTATAATGCAAAGATACAATTATCAATAATCTCACAATATAATCTCAAATATGAAACACACAATCAGAATCAGAGATATATTACGGATAATCATAGAAATAATCAATAAACACTATAACAAAATTCTAGTAATGGAATTTATAACCCTGATATGATCCAGTCGATTGAATTAATAATCCAGTCGATTCCATTGCATCTCAATGATATGTGATTCAAGCAGTGATTTCTATGCAATGTTCTTCCTGGAAAACCTTTCAAAGATCTTTTCCAGATCAAGCAATTTAGCTATGCAAGAAAAAATAATCCATCAAGAAGTTAATATGCAAAAAAATATAACAGTTTAAACATGCATAATCAACTTCATGCAGAATACAGTCGAATCAATCAATTAGAGCAAACAATATTAAACAGATTAGAGCAACTGAGTTGATTTAAACACTGATTTCATTTACTTGTTTAGAGGATATTACAACTGATAAGAGCAAAACAAGACACGAAAAGAAATGGCATTCTAAGTCATTTACAAAAGAAAACCAAAAAGAACACTCGATAGACTCAAACACTACAGAGCAATCAAAACTCTATTCTGATTCAGAAGACTCTGTGGAGCTTTCTTTACTTATGTCATCAACATATTCTCTTACAGACTCTTCTGAGGATGTAGAGATATCAACATAATGCTTGAAAATCTCATCCATCTTTTCATTCAAAGTAGATATAGTATTCTTTAGTGTATTTATCCTTTTGGTTGCCTTTTCAAGCTGGTCTGCTACACGTTTTTCAAACACAGAGTTAGGAGGATGAAATTCTTGATCACTATCAGAATCAGGGAGTGTTTCTTTTCCTTTTGTTGAATCTACCTCATGTCTGAAATACCATCCAAGAGCATTTTTCTTGAGTCCAAGGCAAGTTAGTGTTGCTTTTCCCAATAAGATTTGCCTTGCTCAAATTGAAATTCTTTTCTCCAGAGAGATTTATACCACTTTGTTCCAATACTATGCTTATGAATACACCATACGGTAGCCTGTGCCAGTTATTGATCCCAACATCAAGAATATGCCATTTGAATACAACTACCTAATTTGTTGGTATCCTCTGCATAATTGCATTTAGTAGACAAACATCCCTTGGAGTTAGCTTGATCAGATTAAGTCTTCCGAGCAACAAAATATGACCAATAATGAAGCAATAACCTTCTCTTCCTTGTCAAGCCATTTGAACAAAAATCTTTTCTTTTTCCTGTATCTCCCACGATACCTCATACAATCCTTAAACATTTATGTTTTCCTAGTTATCTAGTTTTGCCAGTAGTCAAGTTGATGAGACAAATGTCCTTCATTTTTTAGACATGCTACTTTTAACCAGGTATCATTGTTGATTATAATGTCCACTTCCTTTACTCGAGAATGTATATTTCCGTCCACTTCTTTGACATTGTTATAGAAGACTTCAACAAGTTCAGGATAATAGTTCCCCTTCATTTGAGTGAAAGTATCGAGACATTGAAACCAATTTTTTTCAGGAAAGTAGAACTTCGCTTGACAGAATAGAGACAATTCAATAGTCTCATGTTTGACGACCTTTTTGAACATTCTTAGCCTCAGAAATCTTTCTCTGGGACTTTCATCACTGATCCATCCTGAAGAATTTGCTTCTTGAATTGTAGGCACAAAGGACTTTCCAGAGCATGACGAAGATGCAGCCATTGTGCAGAAATATGAAAGACTCTCAAGTCAGAATAAGGGTTTTGTTCTCAGAGTGAATGAGTTTCAAGAGTCTATAACAAACATATAGAGAAAGGCGCGCACCCAGTTTCACTCATAAATCAAGATTTTAAAAATTCAAATTTTAATGGTCTGAAAACAAAAACTCTAGTCGATTTTAATCATATTCAAGTTGACTCATTTGAAAGATAGTTTTGAAGAAACAAAGTATTAAATGTAAACACATATAGTCGAATACACTCATAATTCAATCGACTATGGTTCAAAAAACTTTTTTTGAACACAATCAATCAATCAAACACACAATAAAGCAATAACAATCAATCAATTTATGCATGATGCAATATGTTGGAAAACATGTAGGCTTCTTTTTACACCAAGAGGGGGGGGGGTGAATTGGTGATGTTTCAAAAATAAGTTCTTTTTGCAATCTTGAAATCAAAGTATAAAGCTTTTTGAACTTTCTTGAAATGCAAGCAATCAGAAAATGTATGCAGTGGAAATGTAGTAGACTGCGTGAAATATAGAGTCGACTGGAATGTAAAAGATAAGGGATAGAGAAAATCAAACACAGGTTTTTATACTGGTTCGGCCAACAATGCCTACATCCAGTGTCCTTCCACCCAGGAAGAAAATGCACTATAATGGTTGCAGTTTTTACAACAAGGAATTTATAGAAGACCTCCACATAAAAAATATAAATCTCCTCTCCAACCCAAAACCAAAATATAGTTGTAGAACAAAACCAGAATTGCAGCAAGAATCCCCTCTTCTGCAATCTGCAACACCACTTTGAACAATCCTCAAAGTGAATTATCCCCCTATATCACAACAGGTCTAAATCCAACAGACTTCAAAGGATGCCAAGCCTTACAAAAAGTTCAGCAGTGTTCACAGGATGCCAAACCTTTCAAACAATTTAGCAGTCTTCACAGGATGCCAAGCCTTCAACACGATCACACAGAAGCACCTTTCTTATGCAGATAATAATCAACAAATGTAAGCATAGAAAATCTCCCCTTTGAATCTCGTTCAAGAAAGATCACCACTGTCTTCTTGGAGAATTATTGGAGCTAAGAGAAATCTGAAACAGAAATGAAAATTATCAGTTCATCAAAAGTCTTCTGAACAAACCTGTGTTCAGCTTATTTATAGATTTTTGTTATACAGTCAGATTCTTAGTCGAATACGCTACTAATTCAGTCGATTGTATTATGACAGTTATAACAGACCAGTCAACTAAGTAGCTTACGGTCAACCAAAAACAAAACACATTTAATACAGTTGACCAAGTCATCAATGCTCAACTAACTTTTAAAAATATAGCCGTTAGAGTGCAAGAGCATAACAGAATTCCAAATCAGATAACAGATACTGTCGAATGTGTAAAACAAATAGTCGACTTCAACTATTTAAAACATTTTGAAATTCTTTTCTTCTAAAAACTACACAGAGCACTCATTCTCAAAATCTGCATAAAGATTTTAGCAGAGTCGAATCCATTAAAAATGTAGTCGACTGTACTAGAACTTTGTCACACAGTTAAAAGTTCATAAAAGTGCTTGTGGTTTTCAACTTTAAAATATGTGCAGTAAAACATATGAAATGATGCATAGGCACATAACACATAAAGCATGTAAACACGTTCCAGATATATATCAATCAATCAACATAGCAACATGTAACACAGTACATAACCATGTTCATAGATATAACATTCAATTTTCATAGGAACATGTAATAACAACAAACAACATATGCATGTTATTAAGCAATGTGTTGTCATCATAAAAAACTAGATTGATATTGAAATTGTGTGTTCAACAATCTCAACACAATAGAGTGATACGAATTACTCGTTGTAGACACTCAAGAAGATTGATATTTCAATGAATAGCTCATCCTTGAGTTCCTATTGCACCTGCTTGTAATCCTGCAAAATAGCTTAAGATTTGGTTGCAGGTACCCATTTGAACTTGGTTCCTTGATTGTCAGTTTTCTTCACTTGTTCCTTTGGTCTTCAGACATATAACCCTTTAGTAACACCAATTGTTCTATAGGAACAATTTCTATCATTGTGGCTAATACAATTGCAATAAAAGCATGCATTTCTAGCAGGTTTACTTAGATCAATAAATTTCCTTGTATTAGTTTTGTTAGTTTGAGCTTTATAACCAATTCCATTTCTATATATCGCTTTGCCAGAGGATTTTAAAATAGCATTCAAATTGTCTCTACCTTGAGTGAATTTGGCTAGCGTGCTAGTCAAGTAATATATTTTCTCAAGATGTGTAGGACAATTTTCACACAATTTCTCTACTGTAACAATTTCAATCATAACTTCCTTAGAAGATAATAAAGCATTATTCAATTCTTTTTCTAATCTTTCATTTTCATATACAAGGTTATCAATTCTATATTCATAATCTCTCCTTTCAGAGTTTAGTCGATTAACCTTATACTGTAGTCGAATTGCTTTAGCATGTACTTCTCTGAATGCATCCAGTAGTTGATCATACTTCACTTATAGTGGTGCATTTTCAAATTCTTCATCACTGTCATAATCCTCTTGAGATGTTCCAGCCACATAACAGATATTGGATTCTTCCTCATGATCAGCATCTTCATCACTTGAGCTATCAACATCACTGTTTTCCCAAGCAATGTATGCTCCTCTTTGTTTCCTGCTTCTGTGTTGAGGGAATCTTTTGTTTCCTTTCTGCTTTGGCTTCAACTCAGGACATTCTGGCTTGATGTGTCCTTCTTTTCCACATTCATAACAATGGACAGTGTCTGATCTAAAGCTTTTCTTTGATTTGCTTTGACCTGCATGGTTAGTAAGTCGGCTGTCATTTTGCATGATTCGATTAAACTTCCTTACCATCATGGTCATCAATTCCTTTTCATCCATCTCTGCATTAGAGTCATCAGACTTTGAGTTTTTCTTGCTTGTATCCTTCAGAGTAATGGACTTCTTTTCTTCAATATCTTCTTCATCCTTTAATATACCAAATTCCAATTTGTGTACTCTTAGCTTGCCAAATAAGGTAGCCATGTTCATACTTGTAAGATCTTTTGATTATGAGATTACTGTGACTTTTAGTTGCCAATTTCTGTTCAGACTTTTCAAGATCTTAATGTTGATCTCCTCTTTATCAAATGTTTTCCCGAGAGTCATGAGATGATTAACTATATGTGTGAACCTTTTCTGGACTTCATAGATAGTCTCTCCAGCCTTCATCCGAAAAAGCTCATACTCTTGAATTAGAGAATTCTTCCTTGCTCTCTTGATTTCATCACTGCCTTCATGTGTGACTTCCAAGACATCCCACATTTCCTTTGCAGATTTGGATTGAGATATCCTGAAAAACTGGTCAACAGTTACTGTAGAGGAAATAATGTTTTTGGCTTTAATATCATATTGTGCTTTTCTATTTTCTTCAGTTGACCATTCAGTAAAAGGTTTTGCAACAGTTTTATCATCAACAGTTTTAGTAGGCACATAAGGACCATTTAAAGTTGCATCCGAAATTCCTCTATCCTGTGATTCAAGAAAGATTTGAATTCTAATTTTCCAAAAAGGATAATTTTCACCAGCAAACAGAGGTGGTCTGTTTGTTTGTCGCAACCGGAAATCGCGACGGGACGACGATCCAAAAAAGAAAACAATTTTTGAAAAGAGATTTGGAGTCGCTACCATAGTTTATTTTGAAAAACTACGGAAAAACCATAAAAAGATAAAGCACGGTCCACGAAAACCAAAGATTGGGTTCGGGAGTTGGTTACGTGTAGGGAATGTATTAGCACCCTACAACGCTTGCCCGAAGGCAGTACCTTTAATTAAATATGTGACTTTGATGCGATTTTCAAAATGTTTAACTATCCCCAAAAAAGACATTATAAAGAAACAAAATATATTTTAAGTTTTTTAGGAAATTGCTCAGAGAATTTGTATGGAAAAGATTTGGATTTTTCGGAAGTGAACCTGACAAGGATCGACCTTGCTCCTATGTATCTCCACTTTGGATGGAGAATCAAGGATTAAGTAGTTCTGACCAAGATTGTTTGTTGTTTGGAAACATTTATATTTTAGCATTTTTATAAAAAATGGAAAAGGTTCTTAGCACGAGGACGATGCGTGCGATCACACACGTGCTTAAACCTTTAAAACATATCTGATAATTTTATGAAAGGGGAAAAGGTCTTAGCACGAGGACGATGCGTGCGATCACACGTGTGCTTAAACCTTTAAAACATATTTTTGTAATTTTTTTCAAGATAGAAAAGGTCTTAGCACGAGGACGATGCGTACGATCACACACGTGCTTAAACCCTTAAAACATTTTTGGTAGTTTATTAAAAGGAAGAAAGGTCTTAGCACGAGGACGATGCGTGCGATCACACACGTGCTTAGACCTTTAAAACATATTTTTTAATTTTTATAAAAGGAGAAAGGGTATTAGCACGAGGATGATGCGTGCGATCACATACGTGCTTAAACCTTTAAAACATATTTGATAATTTTATAAAAGGAGAAAAGGTCTTAGCACGAGGACGATGCATGCGATCACACACGTGCTTAAACCTTTAAAATATATTTTTTAATTTTATAAAGAGAGAAAAGGTCTTAGCACGAGGACGATGCGTGCGATCACACNGTGCTTAAACCTTTAAAATATATTTTTTAATTTTATAAAGAGAGAAAAGGTCTTAGCACGAGGACGATGCGTGCGATCACACACGTGCTTAAACCCTTAAAACATTTTTGATAATTTATTAAAAGGAGAAACAGTCTTTGCACGAGGACGATGCGTGCGATCACACACGTGCTTAAACCTTTAAAACATATTTATTATTTTTATAAAAAAGGAGAAAAGGTTTTCTNGCACAAGGACGATGCGTGCGATCACACATGTGCTAGAAACCTTAAAATAATTTTTTCAATTTTATAAAAAAGAAAAGGGTTTTCTAACACAAGGACGATGCGTGCGATCACACATGTGCTTAAACCCTTAAAAAAATTTTAATTACTTTTATGAAAAGGAATGAAGGGTTTTTTAGCACAAGGACGATGCGTGCGATCACACTTGTGCTTAAACCCTTAAAACATTTTTTATTATTTTTATACTTTTACCTTTTTGGTTTTTTATTTTTTTTTATATTTTATCTTTTTACGTAATTTTATTATATGAAAATGATATTTAAAACTGTATTATTGAAATAAACAACAAAATNATTTACGTAACCATTTTTTAGAAAAGTTAACAAATAAATTAAAGCAGTATTTACTAAATGTTAAAAGCACACTAAGGTCATTTTTACCATTTACAATTTATTT